>NC_088230.1:42676474-42783869 GCF_036934945.1 Oncorhynchus masou masou | reverse complement strand
TACCCTGTATGGTCCTGTCAGATACACTGACAGTCAATCTAATCTGTCGACACTGACTGTATGGCCCTGTCAGATACACTGACAGTCAGAATCTACCCCTGTATGTATAGATCACTGACAGTCAGAATCTACCCTGTATGGCCATCAGATACACTGACAGTCAGAATCTACCCTGTATGGCCATCAGATACACTGACAGTCAGAATCTACCCTTGTATGGTCCTGTCAGATACACTGACAGTCAGAATCTACCCTGGCCATCAGATACACTGACAGTCAGAATCTACCCTGTATGGTCCTGTCAGATACACTGACAGTCAGAATCTACCCTGTATGGTCCTGTCAGATACACTGACAGTCAGAATCTACCCTGTATGGCCATCAGATACACTGACAGTCAGAATCTACCCTGTATGGCCATCAGATACACTGACAGTCAGAATCTACCCTGTATGGCCCTGTCAGATTGGTCCCTGTCAGATACACTGACAGTCAGAATCTACCCTGTATGGTCCTGTCAGATACACTGACAGTCAGAATCTACCCTGTATGGCCATCAGATACACTGACAGTCAGAATCTACCCTGTATGGCCATCAGATACACTGACAGTCAGAATCTACCCTGTATGGCCATCAGATACACTGACAGTCAGAATCTACCCTGTATGGCCCTGTCAGGTACACTGACAGTCAGAATCTACCCTGTATGGTCCTGTCAGATACACTGACAGTCAGAATCTACCCTGTATGGCCATCAGATACACTTACAGTCAGAATCTACCCTGTATGGCCATCAGATACACTTACAGTCAGAATCTACCCTGTATGGTCCTGTCAGATACACTGACAGTCAGAATCTACCCTGTATGGCCATCAGATACACTGACAGTCAGAATCTACCCTGTATGGCCATCAGATACACGACAGTCAGAATCTACCCTGTATGGCCCTGTCAGATACACTGACAGTCAGAATCTACCCTGTATGGTCCTGTCAGATACACTGACAGTCAGAATCAGTATGGCCATCAGATACACTGACAGTCAGTACCCTGGCCATCAGATACACTGACAGTCAGAATCTACCCTGTATGGTCCTGTCAGATACACTGACAGTCAGAATCTACCCTGTATAGCCATCAGATACACTGACAGTCAGAATCTACCCTGTATGGCCATCAGATACACTCACAGTCAGAATCTACCCTGTATGGTCCTGACAGTCAGATACCCTGTATGGTCTGACAGTCAGAATCTACCCTGTATGGCCATCAGATACACTGACAGTCAGAATCTACCCTGTATGGTCAGATACACTGACAGTCAGAATCTACCTGACAGATACACTGACAGTCAGAATCTACCCTGTATGGCCCTGTCAGATACACTGACAGTCAGAATCTACCCTGTATGGCCATCAGATACACTGACAGTCAGAATCTACCCTGTATGGCCATCAGATACACTGACAGTCAGAATCTACCCTGTATGGTCCTGTCAGATACACTGACAGTCAGAATCTACCCTGTATGGCCATCACTGATACTACTGACCCTGTCAGAATCTACCCTGTATGGTCCTGTCAGGTACACTGACAGTCAGAATCTACCCTGTATGGCCATCAGATACACTGACAGGTGACAGTCAGAATCTACCCTGTATGGCCATGTCAGATACACTGACAGTCAGAATCTACCCTGTATGGCCCTGTCCGGTACACTGACAGTCAGAATCTACCCTGTATGTACATCAGATACACTGACAGTCAGAATCGACCCTGTATGGTCCTGTCAGATACACTGACAGTCAGAATCTACCCTGTATGGCCATCAGATACACTGACAGTCAGAATCTACCCTGTATGGCCATCAGATACACTGACAGTCAGAATCTACCCTGTATGGCCATCAGATACACTGACAGTCAGAATCTACCCTGTATGGTCCTGTCAGATACACTGACAGTCAGAATCTACCCTGTATGGCCATCAGATACACTGACAGTCAGAATCTACCCTGTATGGCCATCAGATACACTGACAGTCAGAATCTACCCTGTATGGCCCTGTCAGATACACTGACAGTCAGAATCTACCCTGTATGGCCATCAGATACACTGACAGTCAGAATCTACCTTGTATGGCCCTGTCAGGTACACTGACAGTCAGAATCTACCCTGTATGGCCCTGTCAGGTACACTGACAGTCAGAATCTACCCTGTATGGCCCTGTCAGATACACTGACAGTCAGAATCTACCCTGTATGGCCATCAGATACACTGACAGTCAGAATCTACCCTGTATGGTCCTGTCAGATACACTGACAGTCAGAATCTACCCTGTATGGTCCTGTCAGATACACTGACAGTCAGAATCTACCCTGTATGGCCATCAGATACACTGACAGTCAGAATCTACCCTGTATGGCCATCAGATCCACTGTCAGATACCTCTGACACTGACAGTCAGAATCTACCCTGTATGGCCATCAGATACACTGACAGTCAGAATCTACCCTGTATGGTCCTGTCAGATACACTGACAGTCAGAATCTACCCTGTATGGCCATCTACACTGACAGTCAGATACATGGCCATGACAGTCAGAATCTACCCTGTATGGCCATCAGATACACTGACAGTCAGAATCTACCCTGTATGGCCATCAGATACACTGACAGTCAGAATCTACCCTGTATGGTCCTGTCAGATACACTGACAGTCAGAATCTACCCTGTATGGCCATCAGATACACTGACAGTCAGAATCTACCCTGTATGGTCCTGTCAGATACACTGACAGTCAGAATCTACCCTGTATGGCCCTGTCAGATACACTGACAGTCAGAATCTACCCTGTATGTATGGATACACATCAGAATCTACCCTGTATGGCCTCAGATACACTGACAGTCAAATCTACCCTGTATGGCCATCAGATACACTGACAGTCAGAATCTACCCTGTATGGTCCTGTCAGATACACTGACAGTCAGAATCTACCCTGTATGGCCATCAGATACACTGACAGTCAGAATCTACCCTGTATGGCCATCAGATACACTGACAGTCAGAATCTACCCTGTATGGTCCTGTCAGATACACTGACAGTCAGAATCTACCCTGTATGGCCATCAGATACACTGACAGTCAGAATCTACCCTGTATGGCCATCAGATACACTGACAGTCAGAATCTACCCTGTATGGTCCTGTCAGATACACTGACAGTCAGAATCTACCCTGTATGGCCATCAGATACACTGACAGTCAGAATCTACCCTGTATGGCCATCAGATACACTGACAGTCAGAATCTACCCTGTATGGCCATCAGATACACTGACAGTCCAGAATCTACCCTGTATGGCCCCTGTCAGATACAGACAGTCAGAATCTACCCTGTATGGCCATCAGATACACTGACAGTCAGAATCTACCCTGTATGGCCATCAGATACACTGACAGTCAGAATCTACCCTGTATGGCCATCAGATACACTGACAGTCAGAATCTACCCTGTATGGCCATCAGATACACTGACAGTCAGAATCTACCCTGTATGGCCCTGTCAGATACACTGACAGTCGGAATCTACCCTGTATGGTCCATCAGATACACTGACAGTCAGAATCTACCCTGTATAGCCATCAGATACACTGACAGTCAGAATCTACCCTGTATAGTCATCAGATACACTGACAGTCAGAATCTACCCTGTATGGCCCTGTCAGATACACTGACAGTCAGAATCTGCCTGTATGGCCCTGTCAGATACACTGACAGTCAGAATCCTACCCTGTATGGCCATCAGGTACACTGACAGTCAGAATCTACCCTGTATGGCTCAATAAAGAGCAGACACCTGATAAACGCTGGAGACCAACAACCCGAACAGGCCTCTTTTCAGGTGACAGTTTGTCAGAAAGTGGCCTAGATAGAAAGTGTGTATCCCAAATGACAGCCTATTCCCTACATAGTGCACTGCTATAGACAGAGCCCTACTCCTATATAGTGCACTACTATGAATAGAGCCCTATTCCCTATATAGTGCACTACTATAGACCAGAGCCCCTATTCCCTATATATGCTACTATGAACCAGAGCCCTATTCCTATATAGTGCACTCCTTTAGACCAGAGCTATTCCCTATTTAGTGCACTCCTTTAGGACCAGAGCCCTATTCCCTATATATAGTGCGCTACTATGAACCAAAGCCCTATTCCCTATATAGTGCACTACTATAGACTAGAGCCCTATTCCCTATATAGTGCACTACTATAGACCAGAGCCCTACTCCCTATATAGTGCAATAATATAGACCAGAGCCCTATTCCCTACATAGTGCACAACTATAGACCAGGGCCCTATTCCCTACATAGTGCACTACTATAGACCAGGGCCCTATTTCCTATATAGTTGCACTACTATAGACTAGAGCCATATTCCCTATATAGTGCACTACTATAGACCAGAGCCCTACTCCCTACATAGTGCACTCCTTTAGACCAGGGCCTCGGATGGTGCCCTTGTGGGCTATAGACCAGGGCCCTACTCCCTACATAGTGCACTGCTATAGACCAGGGCCTCGGATGGTGCCCTTGTGTAGGCTATAGACCAGGGCCCTATTCCCTACATAGTGCACTGCTATAGACCAGGGCCTCGGATGGTGCCCTTGTGTAGGCTATAGACCAGGGCCCTATTCCCTACATAGTGCACTGCTATAGACCAGGGCCTATTCCCTACATAGTGCACAACTATAAACCAGGGCCCTATTCCCTACATAGTGCACTGCTATAGACCAGGGCCTATTCCTACATAGTGCACAACTATAGACCAGGGTCCTATTCCCTACATAGTGCACTGCTATAGACCAGGGCCCTATTCCCTACATATGTGCACTGCTATAGACCAGGGCCTATTCCCTACATAGTGCACAACTATAGACCAGGGCCCTATTCCCTACATAGTGCACTGCTGTAGGCCAGGGCCTCGGATGGTGCCCTTGTGTAGGCTATAGACCAGGGCCTCGGATGGTGCCCTTGTGTAGGCTATAGACCAGGGCCTCAGATGGTGCCCTTGTGTAGGCTATAGACCAGGGCCCTATTCCCTATATAGTGCACTACTATAGACTAGAGCCATATTCCCTATAGTGCACTACTATAGACCAGAGCCCTACTCCCTACATAGTGCACTCCTTTAGACCAGGGCCTCGGATGGTGCCCTTGTGTAGGCTATAGACCAGGGCCTCGGATGGTGCCCTTGTGTAGGCTATAGACCAGGGCCTCGGATGGTGCCCTTGCGTAGGCTATAGACCAGGGCCCTATTCCCTATATAGTGCACTGCTATAGGCCAGGGCCTCGGATGGTGCCCTTGTGTAGGCTATAGACCAGGGCCTCGGATGGTGCCCTTGTGTAGGCTATAGACCAGAGCCCTACTCCCTATATAGTGTACTACTAAAGACCAGGGCCCTATTCCTACATAGTGCACTGCTATAGACCAGGGCCTCGGATGGTGCCCTTGTGTAGGCTATAGACCAGGGCCCTATTCCTACATAGTGCACTGCTATAGACCAGGGCCTCAGATGGTGCCCTTGTGTAGGCTATAGACCAGGGCCCTATTCCCTACATAGTGCACTGCTATAGACCAGGGCCTCAGATGGTGCCCTTGTGTAGGCTATAGACCAGAGCCCTATTCCCTACATAGTGCACTGCTATTGGCCAGGGCCTCGGATGGTGCCCTTGTGTAGGCTATAGACCAGGGCCTCGGATGGTGCCCTTGTGTAGGCTATAGACCAGGGCCTCGGATGGTGCCCTTGTGTAGGCTATAGACCAGGGCCTCGGATGGTGCCCTTGTGTAGGCTATAGACCAGGGCCTCGGATGGTGCCCTTGTGTAGGCTATAGACCAGGGCCTCGGATGGTGCCCTTGTGTAGGCTATAGACCAGGTCCTCGGATGGTGCCGTTGTGTAGGCTATAGACCAGGGCCTCGGATGGTGCCCTTGTGTAGGCTATAGACCAGGGCCTCGGATGGTGCCCTTGTGTAGGCTATAGACCAGGGCCTCGGATGGAGCCCTTGTGTAGGCTATAGACCAGGGCCTCGGATGGTGCCCTTGTGTAGGCTATAGACCAGGGCCTCGGATGGTGCCCTTGTGTAGGCTATAGACCAGGGCCTCGGATGGTGCCCTTGTGTAGGCTATAGACCAGGGCCTCGGATGGTGCCCTTGTGTAGGCTATAGACCAGGGCCTCGATGGTGCCCTTGCGTAGGCTATAGACCAGGGCCTCGGATGGAGCCCTTGTGTAGGCTATAGACCAGGGCCTCGGATGGTGCCCTTGCGTAGGCTATAGACCAGGGCCTCGGATGGTGCCCTTGTGTAGGCTATAGACCAGGGCCTCGGATGGTGCCCTTGCGTAGGCTATAGACCAGGGCCTCGGATGGTGCCCTTGTGTAGGCTATAGACCAGGGCCTCGGATGGTGCCCTTGCGTAGGCTATAGACCAGGGCCTCGGATGGTGCCCTTGTGTAGGCTATAGACCAGGGCCTCGGATGGTGCCCTTGCGTAGGCTATAGACCAGGGCCCTCGGATGGTGCCCTTGTGTAGGCTATAGACCAGGGCCTCGGATGGTGCCCTTGTGTAGGCTATAGACCAGGGCCTCGGATGGTGCCCTTGTGTAGGCTATAGACCAGGGCCTCGGATGGTGCCCTTGTGTAGGCTATAGACCAGTGCCTCGGATGGTGCCCTTGTGTAGGCTATAGACCAGGGCCTCGGATGGTGCCCTTTGTGTAGGCTATAGACCAGGGCCTCGGATGGTGCCCTTGTGTAGGCTATATCAAATCAAATCAAATCAAATTTATTTATATAGCCCTTCGTACATCAGCTGATATCTCAAAGTGCTGTACAGAAACCCAGCCTAAAACCCCAAACAGCAAGCAATGCAGGTGTAGAAGCACGGTGGCTAGGAAAAACTCCCTAGAAAAGCCAAAACCTAGGAAGAAACCTAGAGAGGAACCAGGCTATGTGGGGTGGCCAGTCCTCTTCTGGCTGTGCCGGAGTAGAGATTATAACAGAACATGGCCAAGATGTTCAAATGTTCATAAATGACCAGCATGGTCGAATAATAATAAGGCAGAACAGTTGAAACTGGAGCAGCAGCACGGCCAGGTGGACTGGGGACAGCAAGGAGTCATCATGTCAAGTAGTCCTGGGGCATGGTCCTAGGGCTCAGGTCAGTTGAAACTGGAGCAGCAGCACGGCCAGGTGGACTGGGGACAGCAAGGAGTCATCATGTCAGGTAGTCCTGGGGCATGGTCCTAGGGCTCAGGTCCTCCGAGAGAGAGAAGGAGAGAATTAGAGAACGCACACTTAGATTCACACAGGACACCGAATTGGACAGGAGAAGTACTCCAGATATAACAAACTGACCCCAGCCCCCCGACACATAAACTACTGCAGCATAAATACTGGAGGCTGAGACAGGAGGGGTCAGGAGACACTGTGGCCCCACCCGAGGACACCCCCGGACAGGGCCAAACAGGAAGGATATAACCCCACCCACTTTGCCAAAGCACAGCCCCCACACCACTGGAGGGATATCTTCAACCACCAACTTACCATCCTGAGACAAAGCTGAGTATAGCCCGCAAAGATCTCCGCCACGGCACAACCCAAGGGGGGCGCCAACCCAGACAGGATGACCACATCAGTGAATCAACCCACTCAGGTGACGCACCCCCTCCAGGGACGGCATGAGAGAGCCCCAGCAAGCCAGTGACTCAGCCCCTGTAATAGGGTTAGAGGCAGAGAATCCCAGTGGAAAGAGGGGAACCGGCCAGGCAGAGACAGCAAGGGTGGTTCGTTGCTCCAGAGCCTTTCCGTTCACCTTCCCACTCCTGGGCCAGACTACACTCAATCATATGACCCACTGAAGAGATGAGTCTTCAGTAAAGACTTAAAGGTTGAGACCGAGTTTGCGTCTCTGACATGGGTAGGCAGACCGTTCCATAAAAATGGAGCTCTATAGGAGAAAGCCCTGCCTCCAGCTGTTTGCTTAGAAATTCTAGGGACAATTAGGAGGCCTGCGTCTTGTGACCGTAGCGTACGTGTAGGTATGTACGGCAGGACCAAATCAGAGAGATAGGTAGGAGCAAGCCCATGCAATGCTTTATAGGTTAGCAGTAAAACCTTGAAATCAGCCCTTGCTTTGACAGGAAGCCAGTGTAGGGAGGCTAGCACTGGAGTAATATGATCAAATTTTTTGGTTCTAGTCAGGATTCTAGCAGCCGTATTTAGCACTAACTGAAGTTTATTTAGTGCTTTATCCGGGTAGCCGGAAAGTAGAGCATTGCAGTAGTCTAACCTAGAAGTGACAAAAGCATGGATTAATTTTTCTGCATCATTTTTGGACAGAAAGTTTCTGATTTTTGCAATGTTACGTAGATGGAAAAAAGCTGTCCTTGAAATGGTCTTGATATGTTCTTCAAAAGAGAGATCAGGGTCCAGAGTAACGCCGAGGTCCTTCACAGTTTTATTTGAGATGACTGTACAACCATTAAGATTAATTGTCAGATTCAACAGAAGATCTCTTTGTTTCTTGGGACCTAGAACAAGCATCTCTGTTTTATCCGAGTTTAAAAGTAGAAAGTTTGCTGCCATCCACTTCCTTATGTCTGAAACACATGCTTCTAGCGAGGGCAATTTTGGGGCTTCACCATGTTTCATTGAAATGTACAGCTGTGTATCATCCGCATAGCAGTGAAAGTTAACATTATGTTTTCGAATAACATCCCCAAGAGGTAAAATATATAGTGAAAACAACAGCGGTCCTAAAACGGAACCTTGAGGAACACCGAAATTTACAGTTGATTTGTCAGAGGACAAACCATCCACAGAGACAAACTGATATCTTTCCGACAGATAAGATCTAAACCAGGCCAGAACTTGTCCGTGTAGACCAATTTGGGTTTCCAATCTCTCCAAAAGAATGTGGTGATCGATGGTATCAAAAGCAGCACTAAGGTCTAGGAGCACGAGGACAGATGCAGAGCCTCGGTCCGATGCCATTAAAATGTCATTTACCACCTTCACAAGTGCCGTCTCAGTGCTATGATGGGGTCTAAAACCAGACTGAAGCATTTCATATACATTGTTTGTCTTCAGGAAGGCAGTGAGTTGCTGAGCAACAGCCTTTTCTAAGATTTTTGAGAGGAATGGAAGATTCGATATAGGCCGATAGTTTTTTATATTTTCTGGGTCAAGGTTTGGCTTTTTCAAGAGAGGCTTTATTACTGCCACTTTTAGTGAGTTTGGTACACATCCGGTGGATAGAGAGCCGTTTATTATGTTCAACATAGGAGGGCCAAGCACAGGAAGCAGCTCTTTCAGTAGTTTAGTTGGAATAGGGTCCAGTAAGCAGCTTGAAGGTTTAGAGGCCATGATTATTTTCATCATTGTGTCAAGAGATATAGTACTAAAACACTTGAGCGTCTCTCTGATCCTAGGTCCACGCAGAGTTGTGCAGACTCAGGACAACTGAGCTTTGAAGGAATACGCAGATTTAAAGAGGAGTCTGTAATTTGCTTTCTAATAATCATAATTTTTTCCTCAAAGAAGTTCATGAATTTATCACTGCTAAAGTGAAAGTCATCCTCTCTTGGGGAATGCTGCTTTTTAGTTAGCTTTGCGACCGTATCAAAAAGGAATTTTGGATTGTTCTTATTGTCCTCAATTAAGTTAGAAAAATAGGATGATCGAGCAGCAGTAAGGGCTCTTCGGTACTGCACGGTACTGTCTTTCCAAGCTAGACGGAAGACTTCCAGTTTGGTGTTAGGCTATAGACCAGGGCCTCGGATGGAGCCCTTGTGTAGGCTATAGACCAGGGCCTCGGATGGTGCCCTTGTGTAGGCTATAGACCAGGGCCTCGGATGGTGCCCTTGTGTAGGCTATAGACCAGGGCCTCGGATGGTGCCCTTGTGTAGGCTATAGACCAGGGCCTCGGATGGTGCCCTTGTGTAGGCTATAGACCAGGGCCTCGGATGGTGCCCTTGTGTAGGCTATAGACCAGGGCCTCGGATGGTGCCCTTGTGTAGGCTATAGACCAGGGCCTCGGATGGTGCCCTTGTGTAGGCTATAGACCAGGGCCTCGGATGGTGCCCTTGTGTAGGCTATAGACCAGGGCCTCGGATGGTGCCCTTGTGTAGGCTATAGACCAGGGCCTCGGATGGTGCCCTTGTGTAGGCTATAGACCAGGGCCTCGGATGGTGCCCTTGTGTAGGCTATAGGTTGCCATTCTGAAATCAGACGTGTTCACTCCCTCAACTTGTTTAGCCAAGTGGTGATGGAAATAAAGTGATGTCACTGGGTCCGTCTGAAACACTGCCTCTGTCTGAGTGTTGTGTATGTGTGTGTTGTGGTCAGGGTGGGCTCACACGACTGGGTTGACCTTTGAAGGGTGTGTGTGTGTGGCTGCACACACACTTCTAGAACACAGGTGCGTCTGGGTTGGAGGCTTTGTTTGTGCGTGCGTGTGTGTGTATGTTTCCATGCACAGCTTGCGACCCCGTTACACCAAATCTCATTTCTTGAGTCATTGTTCCTAAGCCTGACTTTTAAAACCTGTCTCAATATTGAAGTGTGCAACAAAAAAAGCAACAACTAGACCCTTCATTCTAATCCATTACATGTAGCTGGTTTTGGCAGATATATATATTTTTATTAAATAGAAGGGATTAAAGATCCAATGCAGTCATTCTTTATCTCGATATCAAATCATTTCTGGGTAAAAAAAGAAGAAGAAGTATCTTAGTGTGATAAAAAATAATAATTTAAATGTCAAAAATAAACAAAAAATTAGCTTCTTAGCAAAATTTAATTTCTCAAGCAAGAAATTTTGCAAGAAACTGTTAGGAGAGATGGGTAACCTGAAAACTATCTGTGATTGGCAGAGGGGAGGGCAAAACTCTCTTTCTTATTGGTCTAACAACTAATACTACCTAGTGATGTCAAGCTGAAATTTCACGTGGTCTTTTCAAACAGCTCTAACACTAAAAGTACATTATCGTCATTTTCACAGCATTATTCCAACCTCATAAACTCCATTCGGACAGGATTAGTTGTACTGGGGGTCATTTTTAGTCCCGTCCGAATCTGTCAATCATTTTTACATGGCAGAGGAGTAACAATTCCAGAATAATCTATGTTTTTGTTGTTGTTGTGAACACTAAGGTGACCTTTGACAATACTAGCTACAGTGAAGAGGTGACTCCGGGATGCTGGCCTTCTAGGCAGAGTTCCTCTGTCCAGTCTCAACGTCAACAGTGAAGAGGTGACTCCGGGATGCTGGCCTTCTAGGCAGAGTTCCTCTGTCCAGTCTCAACGTCAACAGTGAAGAGGAGACTCAGGGATGCTGGCCTTCTAGGCAGAGTTCCTCTGTCCAGTCTCAACGTCAACAGTGAAGAGGAGACTCAGGGATGCTGGCCTTCTAGGCAGAGTTCCTCTGTCCAGAGTCTGTGTTCTTTTGCTCATCTTAATCTGTTCTTTTTATTGGCCAGTCTGAGATGACTTTTTCTTTGCAACTCTGCCTAGAAGGCCAGTTGGTGTTTTGCGGGTACTATTTAATGAAGCTGCAAGTGGAGGACTTGTGAGGCGTCTGTTTCTCAAACTAGACACTCTAATGTACTTGTCCTCTTGCTCAGTTGTGCACCGGGGCCTCCCACTCCTATTTCTATTCTGGTTAGAGACAGTTTGCTCTGTTCTGTGAAGGGAGTAGTACACAGCGTTGTACGAGATCTTCAGTTTCTTGGCAATTTCTCACATGGAATAGCCTTCATTTCTCAGAACAAGAATAGACTGACAGGTTTCAGAAGAAAGGTCTTTGTTTCTGGCCATTTTGAGCCTGTAATTGAACCCACAAATACTGATGCTCCAGATACTCAACTAGTCTAAAGAAGGTATTGCTTCTTTAATCAGTACAACAGTTTTCAGCTGTGCTAACATAATTGCAAAAGGGTTTTCTAATGAAAATTAGAAATTAGCCTTCTAAAATGATCAACTTGGATTAGCTAACACAACGTGCCATTGGAACACAGGACTGATGGTTGCTGATAATGGGCCTCTGTACACCTATGTAGGCCATTACCATCATCATCACCACCACCATCACCATCACCACCACCTTACATACCATTCAGCCAGGGCAGTGGGTGGGTGTTAGCACCAGATTGGCAGACACGCTCAGACACGCTCAGTTTCTAAAGGGGTTTTGGATGGTTAGGATAACTAAAGGAGCAGGTTAGGAGAATTAGGTTAAGGTTAGGATAACTAAGGGAGCAGGTTAGGAGAATTAGGTTAAGGTTAGGATAACTAAAGGAGCAGGTTAGGAGAATTATGTTAAGGTTAGGATAACTAAAGGAGCAGGTTAGGAGAATTAGGTTAAGGTTAGGATAACTAAAGGAGCAGGTTAGGAGAATTAGGTTAAGGTTAGGATAACTAAAGGAGCAGGTTAGGAGAATTAGGTTAAGGTTAGGATAACTAAAGGAGCAGGTTAGGAGAATTGGGTTAAGGTTAGGATAACTAAGGGAGCAGGTTAGGAGAATTAGGTTAAGATTAGGATAATTCAAGGAGCAGGTTAGGAGAATTAGGTTAAGGTTAGGATAATTCAAGGAGCAGGTTAGGAGAATTAGGTTAAGGTTAGGATAACTAAAGGAGCAGGTTAGGAGAATTAGGTTAAGGTTAGGATAACTAAAGGAGCAGGTTAGGAGAATTAGGTTAAGGTTAGGATAACTAAGGGAGCAGGTTAGGAGAATTAGGTTAAGGTTAGGATAATTCAAGGAGCAGGTTAGGAGAATTAGGTTAAGGTTAGGATAACTAAGGGAGCAGGTTAGGATAAGTAGGTTAAGGTTAGGAAAAGGGTTAGCTTTAGCTAAAGTTCTACATTTGTCCCTGCCACGACTCAAACAGGGAACTTTTGGTCCATAGCTGAACTTGTTCTTGTCACAACCGTCAAATGGGTGGTTTCCAGAAACACAGGCGGAAGCTGCTTCCGCTCAGGTGACGTTTCCTTGGAAAAGTCGACAGAAAACAACCTGCACGGTAATGTGGGGTTTTCTTGTTTTTAAGAAATGGAAAAAATAAAAATAAAATGGAGCTGTTTTTAAAAAAATGATGTCTTTGGATGTCTTTGGAACAGCTTTGATGCTAGAATATTTTTTCATTTTTTTTATGATCAAAGTTAAAGTAAATGTTCGTATTGTTGGTGGACTAGATGCATTATAGCGTCGCCGTATTGCTACTGAAGAGGTTCCGCCCTACCGTATTTTACCGTTGCTCTGACATCAGGTTTTATCTTTCTCTTTGCCAGGATTTCAGTTAGGATTGGAGCAGTGTGACAGACCCGAGCTCTGCGTTTAGAAGTAACTTAAATTATCATTTTAATTTAAAGAGACTTTATTGGCATGGGATAAATATGTTTACATTGCCAAAGCAAGTAAAATAGATAATATACAAAAGTGAAATAAACAATAAATAAATTAACAGTAAACGGTACACTGACAAAAGTTCCAAAAGACATGTAAAATGTCATATAAGGTCTATATACTGTGTTGTAACGATGTGCAAATAGTTAAATCACACATGGTAACGTCAATGTCACGAGTAAACTCACTCTAACCTCTCTGTTGTTTTGAACCGCTCAACAGGAGAGCGCTCTACTCTACCGTCTGCGCAGAGGTGGCTATTTAGCCAGAAATACTGCTTATAACGGGCTTGTTCGACAGTGCCAAAGATTGCCGACTGACTGATCTACAAATCAACTTGCATCATAAATAACTACTCATTATTATTTGTATCATCAGTCAATCAGTCACCATTTACCCACAATGCTTCATGGATTGTATGCTCTCAAACACGGCCAATGACGAGACGCCTACGTCTCTGTCCTAATGATGGGATTCGTTGTCCACAGAGCGCAAAGGCTTTTTCCTCTCTTTGGATTGGTGGAATTCCACCCACCTCAAACCAGGCTTTATTCTGCACCGTTTTAGTTAAAGTGGTAATATAGCTATGAATGTAAACACTTTTGCAGCAAAATATGTTTATACAACTGTCAATTGCACATATGGGGGACCTTAGAGATAAGGGAAAACATTGTTCGGTTTTATTTTAACTCGGGTAGGGTTACATATATATATATATATATATATATATATATATATATATATATATATATATATATATATATATATATATATATATATATATATATATATATATATATATAAAAGGGGTTAATGACTCTCGGAAAGAGAGACGCATCAAAGATGGTCTATTACATTAAAGATATTCGAGTCACCGATCTAACAGTGGAATTACATGTCCGAAAAGATGGAAGGAAGGCGAGATCAGATGGGACCATTCTAGCCAATGGGAGGGAAGATAAGCGTGTGAACAACAGGCCATAGAGATAGATAGTTGACTCATCTTTGTCTCTGTACCATCACAGGGTCTATGACAACATGGGCAGTGTCATTTACGCAATTTCCATTTTAAAATAGTTAATGTGATTCTTCTTCACTGGCTGATTGCTCCCAACTCATAGGAATCTTCACCCAGTTGAATATTTTAAAATAGTGGAAGCCCTCATTGACAAAGCCCATGCTATATTCATTAGGAGTCATCTATTTATCTCTATGACAAGGGGAAATCTAAAATAAACTCGTCCACTCATATCTGTGCATTCGTAACGATCTAGTCATTAACGACAATTCTATTCGATCAAAAATAATCTCACGTAGCAAATAAGTAATTATATATATGTATTTTGTTGTTGTTGGCAAAATTCAACATTCTTTCATTGACCTCCATACAAACTATTCCACTTCGTGGACAGATTTTTTATGTGGCGGAGTAAAACCTCTCGCTTCGCCTATTCCTATATGGACGCATGACATGTTACAACAAACGCTGTGAGCCAAAAAACCGCCTCAACACGGCCGAAAGGAGAAGTATAAAGGCAACATGTCCCGGCACAGAAATGTCCGAGGCTACAACTATGATGAAGGTTAGATGCTGTGAAAGTGCTTGGACCCTCCGATGCCCGAACAAACCAACGTGTTATCTAGCAAGCTAACGTTAGCCGATTAGCTTGATAAGGGTCAATTTATTGCTGTCGTGTCCTATTTGGGGTGTCAACTGCAATTGGTGCCTTAACATTAACACAAAGGAATATATTTCAGAGAACTGAGTTGAACTATTTAGTTCATTTAATGAACTAAGTCAACTATCGGCCGATATGTGTCAATATTATTGCTTAGTTAGCTTGCTTGCTAGCTAGTTAGCCTTTTAAGTTCCACTCACTGAAGCTGGCCAGTAGGATACAAGTATCGCGATACTCATTAGTATCGTGGCAAGGAAACGAACCATGAACCATATTTAAAGCTGCACCATGCAAAAATAGCAACACCATTTCCTGGTGGCTAAAGATTCTAATAGTTTGCCTTATTTCAGTTAATGTGACAAAACAAGCAAGTATAATGTAGAGTATCATTCAATCATCTAAACTGCCGAGAAATCTATTTTCTATAACCAAAAGTATAGTATTTTCAGCTGTTTAGAGCTGGTGTACAAAACTTCAAGTAAAATGAGCAAAAAAACTAAACGTAAGAACAGGAAGCATAGACATAGCGTACATAGAACATATTTACCTTTTCTTAGACTGGCTTTCATTGAGCATGACAGATCTATAACTCACATTTCTATGTGAATTTGGTTGAATTGCCCAAAATGTTAGTTATATACAGTGCATTCGGAAAGTATTCAGACCCCTTCCCTCCTTCCATATTTTGACACGTTACAGCCTTCTTCTAAAATGGATTCAATTATTATTATTCCTCATCAATACAATACCTCATGATGACAAAGCGAAAACTCGCTGTTTATTATCTATGCATAGTTACTTTACAAATGACCTTGACTAACCTGTACCCACACACATTGACTCGGTACACGTATCCTCTGTGAATAGCCTTGTCATTGTTGTGTAATTTTCTTGTTACTTTTTTTTGGATTGAATTACGTTTGTTTTACTTTAGTTTATTAAGAAACTCTTTCTTGAACTGTGCTGCTGGTTAAGGGCTTGTCAGTAAGCAGTTCACGGTAAGGTTGACACCTGTTGTATTCGGGATCATGTGACATACAATTTAGATTTGAAAATAGGTTTTTAGAACATGTATTATAAATAAAAAAACAGAAGTCTCTTATTTACATAAGTATTCAGACCCTTTGCTACGAGACTCGAAATGGAGCTCAGGTGCATCCTGTTTCCATTGATCATCCTTCAGATGTTTCTACAACTTGATTGGAGTCCACCTGTGGTAAATTCAATTGATTGGACATGATTTGGAAAGGCACACACCTGTCCATGTAAGGTCCCACAGTTGACAGGGCATGTCAGCAAAAACCAAGCCATGAGGTTGAAAGAAGTGTCTGTGGAGCTCCGAGACAGGATTGTGTCGAGGCACAGATCTGGGGAAGGGTACCAACACAAATCTGCATCATTAAAGGTCCCCAGTGGGCTCCATCATTCTTTAATGGAAGAAGTTTGGAACCACCTAGAGCTGGCTGCCTGGCCAATCTGAGAAATCGGGGGAGAAGGGCCTTGGTCAGGGAGGAGACAAAGAACCCAATGGTCACCCTGACAGCTCCAGAATTCCTCTGTGGATATGGGAGAACCTTCCAGAAGGACAACCCATCTCTGCAGCACTCCACCAATCAGGCCTTTATGGTAGACTGGTCAGACGGAAACCACTCCTCAGTAAAATGCACATGACAGCCCGCTTGGAGTTTTCCAAAAGGCACCTAAAGAGCTCCTACCATGACAAACAATCTTCTCTGGTCTGATGAACTCTTTATCCCTGAATGCCAAGCGTCATGTCCGGAGGAAACCTGGCACCGTCCCTATAGTGAAGCATGGTGGTGACAGCATCATGTCCGGAGGAAACCTGGCACCATCCCTATGGTGAAGCATGGTGGTGACAGCATCATGCCCCGAGGAAACCTGGCACCATCCCTATAGTGAAGCATGGTGGTGGCAGCATCATGTCTGGAGGAAACCTGACACCATCCCTATGGTGAAGCATGGTGGTGACAGCATCATGCGGTGGGGGTGTTTTCCAGTGGCAGGGCCTGGGAGACTAGTCAGGATTGTGGCAAAGATGAACGGGGCAATGTACAGAGAGAACCTTGATGAAAACCTGCTCCAGAGCCTCAGGACCTCCGCCTGGGCCGAAGGTTCACCTGCCAACAGGACAACACAGGAGTGGCTTGGCTTCATCACTCTGAATGTCCTTGAGTGGCCCAGCCAGAGCTTGGACTTGAATCTGATCGAACATCTCTGGAGAGACCTGAAAATATATGTGCAGCGACGCTCCCCAACCAACCTGACAGAGCTTGAGAGGAACTGCAGAGAAGAATGGGAGAAACTCCCCAAATACAGGTGTGCCAAGCTGGTAGCGTCAGACCCAAGAAGGCTTGAGGCTGTAATCGCTGCCAAAGGTGCTTCAACAAAGTACTGAGTAAAGGGTCTAAATACTAATTTAAATGTAACATTTCAGTTTTAATTTTAATACATTTTCTAAAATGTCTAAATACCTCTTTTTGCTTCCATCATTATGAGGTATTGTAATGTCATTATGGGGTATTGTGATGTCATTATGGGGTATTGTGATGTCATTATGGGGTATTGTGATGTCATTATGGGGTATTGTGTGTAGATTGATGAGGAAAAATTGAATCCTTTTTAGAAGGCTGTAACGTAACAAAATGAGGAAGACCTTCTAAATGCTCTGTAGTTAATTGTTTATTTGCAGTATTCAATTCTAGCATTTTAATAAATGTCTTAATTTATTTCATAATGTGTTATCATTTACACTGTCACATTTCTTTTGTCTTCGTATGCCTAATAAATGTAATTTTTTTATATGTTTATTTATTTGTTGACAGAATAATTATTCTCCTCTTTGACTAAGCACTTCAAGGGATCTGCTCTCTCAAAGTTGTACAGTTAGTTATCACTTCTCAGCCGTTAGCAGCCAGTGACTCGCAGGTTCTTCATCGTAAACAAATTGATGGTAATTCACGGTAACCTGGTAAAGAATTGATTTAGAAATGGCCGTTTATTTGCTGAAATATGTGCCGTTTAGTTAAATTTTTACAGTATACTCGTTATTCAATGTGAGGTCATTGTTTCACTATTGAAAGATACTGGTGTGTGTCCAGTCCACCAGTAAAGGCCTCATACAAGCTGCCAGGCAGAGTTGCTGACGAGCCCAAATGATAGGCAGCCAGTGTGTGTGTGAGAGAGAGTGATTACGGTGTGTGTGTGAGTGATTACGAAGTGTGTGTTTATGTGTAACCCAGCTAGCTACCTGCCTCTGTTAACTGTATCACTTTCCCTGGTGTTTCTGCAGACCTTGACGATGATGATCTGTATGGACAGTCTGTTGACGATGACTACTGCATCTCCCCTGCTACAGGTCTGTCACACTACCCTAGTACAGTACACATGTTCTTTATAGTGTGTCTCCCCTGCTACAGGTCTGTCACACTACCCTAGTACAGTACACATGTTCTTTATAGTGTATCTCCCCCTGCTACAGGTCTGTCACACTACCCTAGTACATTACACATGTTCTTTATAGTGTATCTCCCCTGCTACAGGAGGTCTGTCACACTACCCTAGTACAGTACACATGTTCTTTATAGTGTATCTCCCCTGCTACAGGTCTGTCACACTACCCTAGTACAGTACACATGTTCTTTATAGTGTATCTCCCCTGCTACAGGAGGTCTGTCACACTACCCTAGTACAGTACACATGTTCTTTATAGTGTATCTCCCCCTGCTACAGGTCTGTCACACTACCCTAGTACAGTACACATGTTCTTTATAGTGTATCTCCCCTGCTACAGGTCTGTCACACTACCCTAGTACAGTACACATGTTCTTTATAGTGTATCTCCCCTGCTACAGGAGGTCTGTCACACTACCCTAGTACAGTACACATGTTCTTTATAGTGTATCTCCCCTGCTACAGGAGCTCTGTCACACTACCCTAGTACAGTACACATGTTCTTTATAGTGTATCTCCCCTGCTACAGGAGGTCTGTCACACTACCCTAGTACTGTACACATGTTCTTTATAGTGTATCTCCCCTGCTACAGGAGCTCTGTCACACTACCCTAGTACAGTACACATGTTCTTTATAGTGTATCTCCCCTGCTACAGGAGGTCTGTCACACTACCCTAGTACAGTACACATGTTCTTTATAGTGTATCTCCCCTGCTACAGGAGGTCTGTCACACTACCCTAGTACAGTACACATGTTCTTTATAGTGTATCTCCCCTGCTACAGGAGGTCTGTCACACTACCCTAGTACAGTACACATGTTCTTTATAGTGTATCTCCCCTGCTACAGGAGGTCTGTCACACTACCCTAGTACAGTACACATGTTCTTTATAGTGTATCTCCCCTGCTACAGGAGGTCTGTCACACTACCCTAGTACAGTACACATGTTCTTTATAGTGTATCTCCCCTGCTACAGGTCTGTCACACTACCCTAGTACTGTACACATGTTCTTTATAGTGTATCTCCCCTGCTACAGGAGGTCTGTCACACTACCCTAGTACAGTACACATGTTCTTTATAGTGTATCTCCCCTGCTACAGGAGGTCTGTCACACTACCCTAGTACAGTACACATGTTCTTTATAGTGTATCTCCCCTGCTACAGGAGGTCTGTCACACTACCCTAGTACAGTACACATGTTCTTTATAGTGTATCTCCCCTGCTACAGGTCTGTCACACTACCCTAGTACAGTACACATGTTCTTTATAGTGTATCTCCCCTGCTACAGGAGGTCTGTCACACTACCCTAGTACAGTACACATGTTCTTTATAGTGTATCTCCCCTGCTACAGGAGGTCTGTCACACTACCCTAGTACAGTACACATGTTCTTTATAGTGTATCTCCCCTGCTACAGGAGGTCTGTCACACTACCCTAGTACAGTACATGTTCTTTATAGTGTATCTCCCCTGCTACAGGTCTGTCACACTACCCTAGTACAGTACACATGTTGTTTATAGTGTATCTCCCCTGCTACAGGAGGTCTGTCACACTACCCTAGTACAGTACACATGTTCTTTATAGTGTATCTCCCCTGCTACAGGAGGTCTGTCACACTACCCTAGTACAGTACACATGTTCTTTATAGTGTATCTCCCCCTGCTACAGGAGGTCTGTCACACTACCCTAGTACAGTACACATGTTCTTTATAGTGTATCTCCCCTGCTACAGGAGGTCTGTCACACTACCCTAGTACAGTACACATGTTCTTTATAGTGTATCTCCCCTGCTACAGGAGGTCTGTCACACTACCCTAGGACTCTACGCTGTCAAATCCAGTCAACATGTTATTTGTCACATGCTTGGTAAACAGCAGGTGTGGACTAACAGTGAAATGCTGACTTACGGGCCCTTCACAACCACGCAGAGAGAAGGAAAATAGAGAAATAATAGAAAAGTAAAATCACGTAATAATAAAACACAATGTGTAACCTTAAATCAAGGATCCTCAACTAGATTCATTCATATCAGTATTAGTGTTTTTTGACTGCAAAAAGCCCAAACAGAGATATTTGACTAAAACATCATTTCAAACCTTGCTTACATTTTATATGCGATCACATATCTCTCTGTTATGCGTGGGAATAGTGTGGGACCGATTTCCAAAAGTAAAATCACACGGAGCTGATTTTAAAAAATTATGTCCAAAAAGAAAGAAAAAGAAATTAAGAAAAAAAAGAGAGCTGTATGGATAATATATATCTATATATATACAGTGGGGTTTCCTAGCTATGGATAATATATATCTATATATATACAGTGGGGTTTCCTAGCTATGGATAATATATATCTATATATATACAGTGGGGTTTCCTAGCTATGGATAATATATATCTATATATATACAGTGGGGTTTCTAGCTATGGATAATATATATCTATATATATACAGTGGGGTTTCTAGCTATGGATAATATATATCTATATATATACAGTGGGGTTTCCTAGCTATGGATAATATATATCTATATATATACAGTGGGGTTTCCTAGCTATGGATAATATATATCTATATATATACAGTGGGGTTTCCTAGCTATGGATAATATATATCTATATATATACAGTGGGGTTTCCTAGCTATGGATAATATATATCTATATATATACAGTGGGGTTTCCTAGCTATGGATAATATATATCTATATATATACAGTGAGGTTTCCTAGCTATGGATAATATATATCTATATATATACAGTGGGGTTTCCTAGCTATGGATAATATATATCTATATATATACAGTGGGGTTTCCTAGCTATGGATAATATATATCTATATATATACAGTGGGGTTTCCTAGCTATCTATATATATATATATGTATGTATGTGTCTCCCTCCGTGGCACGTGTTGCTAGGAGACCCTCCTGCTGGTGTTTCCTAACTATTGTCGTGTCTCCCTTCGTGGCATGTGTTGCTAGGAGACCCTCCTGCTGGTGTTTCCTAACTATTGTCGTGTCTCCCTTCGTGGCATGTGTTGCTAGGAGACTCTCCTGCTGGTGTTTCCTAACTATTGTCGCGTCTCCCTCCATGGCACGTGTTGCTAGGAGACCCTCCTGGTGTTTCCTAACTATTGTCGCGTCTCCCTCCGTGGCATGTGTTGCTAGGAGACCCTCCTGGTGTTTCCTAGCTATTGTCGCGTCTCCCTCCGTGGCACGTGTTGCTAGGAAACCCTCCTGCTGGTGTTTCCTAACTATTGTCGCGTCTCCCTCCGTGGCACGTGTTGCTAGGGGACCCTCCTGGTGTTTCCTAACTATTGTCGCGTCTCCCTCCGTGGCATGTGTTGCTAGGAGACCCTCCTGGTGTTTCCTAACTATTGTCGTGTCTCCCTTCGTGGCATGTGTTGCTAGGAGACCCTCCTGCTGGTGTTTCCTAACTATTGTCGTGTCTCCCTTCGTGGCATGTGTTGCTAGGAGACCCTCCTGGTGTTTCCTAACTATTGTCGTGTCTCCCTTCGTGGCATGTGTTGCTAGGAGACCCTCCTGCTGGTGTTTCCTAACTATTGTCGCGTCTCCCTCCGTGGCACGTGTTGCTAGGAGACCCTCCTGTTGTTTCCTAACTATTGTCGCGTCTCCCTCCGTGGCATGTGTTGCTAGGAGACCCTCCTGGTGTTTCCTAGCTATTGTCGCGTCTCCCTCCGTGGCACGTGTTGCTAGGAAACCCTCCTGCTGGTGTTTCCTAACTATTGTCGCGTCTCCCTCCGTGGCACGTGTTGCTAGGAGACCCTCCTGGTGTTTTCTAACTATTGTCGTGTCTCCCTCCGTGGCATGTGTTGCTAGGGGACCCTCCTGGTGTTTCCTAACTATTGTCGCGTCTCCCTCCGTGGCATGTGTTGCTAGGAGACCCTCCTGGTGTTTCCTAACTATTGTCGTGTCTCCCTTCGTGGCATGTGTTGCTAGGAGACCCTCCTGCTGGTGTTTCCTAACTATTGTCGTGTCTCCCTTCGTGGCATGTGTTGCTAGGAGACCCTCCTGCTGGTGTTTCCTAACTATTGTCGTGTCTCCCTTCGTGGCATGTGTTGCTAGGAGACCCTCCTGCTGGTGTTTCCTAACTATTGTCGCGTCTCCCTCCGTGGCACGTGTTGCTAGGAGACCCTCCTGTTGTTTCCTAACTATTGTCGCGTCTCCCACCGTGGCATGTGTTGCTAGGAGACCCTCCTGGTGTTTCCTAGCTATTGTCGCGTCTCCCTCCGTGGCACGTGTTGCTAGGAAACCCTCCTGCTGGTGTTTCCTAACTATTGTCGTGTCTCCCTCCGTGGCACGTGTTGCTAGGAGACCCTCCTGGTGTTTTCTAACTATTGTCGTGTCTCCCTCCGTGGCATGTGTTGCTAGGAGACCTCCTGGTGTTTTCTAACTATTGTCGCGTCTCCCTCCGTGGCATGTGTTGCTAGGAGACCCTCCTGGTGTTTCCTAACTATTGTCGCGTCTCCCTCCGTGGCACGTGTTGCTAGGAGACCCTGCTGGTGTTTCCTAACTATTGTCGCGTCTCCCTCCGTGGCACGTGTTGCTAGGAAACCCTCCTGCTGGTGTTTCCTAACTATTGTCGCGTCTCCCTCCGTGGCACGTGTTGCTAGGAAACCCTCCTGCTGGTGTTTCCTAACTATTGTCGCGTCTCCCTCCGTGGCATGTGTTGCTAGGAAACCCTCCTGCTGGTGTTTCCTAACTATTGTCGCGTCTCCCTCCGTGGCACGTGTTGCTAGGAAACCCTCCTGCTGGTGTTTCCTAACTATTGTCGCGTCTCCCTCCGTGGCATGTGTTGCTAGGAAACCCTCCTGCTGGTGTTTCCTAACTATTGTCGCGTCTCCCTCCGTGGCATGTGTTGCTAGGAGACCCTCCTGGTGTTTCCTAACTATTGTCGCGTCTCCCTCCGTGGCATGTGTTGCTAGGAGACCCTCCTGGTGTTTCCTAACTATTGTCGCGTCTCCCTCCGTGGCACGTGTTGCTAGGAGACCCTCCTGGTGTTTCTAACTATTGTCGCGTCTCCCTCCGTGGCATGTGTTGCTAGGAGACCCTCCTGGTGTTTCCTAACTATTGTCGCGTCTCCCTCCGTGGCACGTGTTGCTAGGAGACCCTCCTGGTGTTTTCTAACTATTGTCGCGTCTCCCTCCGTGGCACGTGTTGCTAGGAGACCCTCCTGGTGTTTCCTAACTATTGTCGCGTCTCCCTCCGTGGCACGTGTTGCTAGGAAACCCTCCTGCTGGTGTTTCCTAACTATTGTCGCGTCTCCCTCCGTGGCATGTGTTGCTAGGAAACCCTCCTGCTGGTGTTTCCTAACTATTGTCGCGTCTCCCTCCGTGGCATGTGTTGCTAGGAGACCCTCCTGGTGTTTCCTAACTATTGTCGCGTCTCCCTCCGTGGCATGTGTTGCTAGGAGACCCTCCTGGTGTTTCCTAACTATTGTCGCGTCTCCCTCCGTGGCACGTGTTGCTAGGAGACCCTCCTGGTGTTTTCTAACTATTGTCGCGTCTCCCTCCGTGGCACGTGTTGCTAGGAGACCCTCCTGGTGTTTCCTAACTATTGTCGCGTCTCCCTCCGTGGCATGTGTTGCTAGGAAACCCTCCTGCTGGTGTTTCCTAACTATTGTCGCGTCTCCCTCCGTGGCACGTGTTGCTAGGAAACCCTCCTGCTGGTGTTTCCTAACTATTGTCGCGTCTCCCTCCGTGGCATGTGTTGCTAGGAAACCCTCCTGCTGGTGTTTCCTAACTATTGTCGCGTCTCCCTCCGTGGCATGTGTTGCTAGGAGACCCTCCTGGTGTTTCCTAACTATTGTCGCGTCTCCCTCCGTGGCATGTGTTGCTAGGAGACCCTCCTGGTGTTTCCTAACTATTGTCGCGTCTCCCTCCGTGGCACGTGTTGCTAGGAGACCCTCCTGCTGGTGTTTCTAACTATTGTCGCGTCTCCCTCCGTGGCATGTGTTGCTAGGAGACCCTCCTGGTGTTTCCTAACTATTGTCGCGTCTCCCTCCGTGGCACGTGTTGCTAGGAGACCCTCCTGGTGTTTTCTAACTATTGTCGCGTCTCCCTCCGTGGCACGTGTTGCTAGGAGACCCTCCTGGTGTTTCCTAACTATTGTCGCGTCTCCCTCCGTGGCATGTGTTGCTAGGAGACCCTCCTGGTGTTTCCTAACTATTGTCGCATCTCCCTCCATGGCACGTGTTGCTAGGAGACCCTCCTGGTGTTTTCTAACTATTGTCGCGTCTCCCTCCGTGGCACGTGTTGTTAGGAAACCCTCCTGCTGTTGCCTTAGCAGGCCTGCTCCCTCCTTGGTAGGCCTGCTCCCTCCTTGGTAGGCCTGCTCCCTCCTTGGTAGGCCTGCTCCCTCCTTGGCAGGCCTGCTCCCTCCTTGGTAGGCCTGCTCCCTCCTTGGCAGGCCTGCTCCCTCCTTGGCAGGCCTGCTCCCTCCTTTGCAGGCCTGCTCCCTCCTTGGTAGGCCTGCTCCCTCCTTGGCAGGCCTGCTCCCTCCTTGGCAGGCCTGCTCCCTCCTTGGTTGGCCTGCTCCCTCCTTGGTTGGCCTGCTCCCTCCTTGGTTGGCCTGCTCCCTCCTTGGCAGGCCTGCTCCCTCCTTGGTTGGCCTGCTCCCTCCTTTGCAGGCCTGCTCCCTCCTTGGCAGGCCTGCTCCCTCCTTGGTAGGCCTGCTCCCTCCTTGGCAGGCCTGCTCCCTCCTTGGCAGGCCTGCTCCCTCCTTGGCTGGCCTGCTCCCTCCTTGGTTGGCCTGCTCCCTCCTTGGTTGGCCTGCTCCCTCCTTGGCAGGCCTGCTCCCTCCTTGGTTGGCCTGCTCCCTCCTTGGCAGGCCTGCTCCCTCCTTTGCAGACCTGCTCCCCCCTTGGCAGGCCTGCTCCCTCCTTGGCTGAAGCCGGTGTGAGAAACGTGCTAACCAAAACGTGTGTGCTATGAAGCTAAATTAATACTGCACTCTGACCCACAACTTCTTTGCTCGATTCAGTAAAGTGTTGTTAGACAAAGAGAGAAAAGTTGACTTCAAAACGTGATGACATTTTGCTGTACTTTGTACCTGTTGTTGGTAATGAATCTGTTATCTTCTGACTAGACTTACAGCATCTGTCAGTAGCATCGTTCTCCTGGTCTCTAAAAGGCCACTGCATCAGAACACTGGGTGTGACACATTGTTGACATTGCCAAGCACTGTGATTGGCTGTTGAGTGATCCGTCGTGTGTGTGTGTTCTGTGGTGTCCACAGCAGCCCAGTTCATCTACTCCAGCAGGCAGGAGAGACCCAACGTTGAGCCACCCCTAGAGGAGGAGGAGATGGAGGAAGAGGAGGCCATACACACCTCTCCCACCCTCACACACAACCTCAACCCCCTGGACCAAGGTACCCTTAACCCCCCAACCCCCAGTTGTAACATGATTCAACTCTTATTGGAACCCCTGAATTAACAGTGTGTGTGTGTGTGTGTGTGTGTGTGTGTGTGTGTGTGTGTGTGTGTGTGTGTGTGTGTGTGTGTCTCCACAGGCAAGTTGTACTCGTGTCTGGACCTGATGCGTGCGGTGCTGGGTGATGCCGTGCCAGAGTCGGTCCTTACCCAGGCTGCCTTGCGGTGCGCCTTCGACCCTCAGAGAGCCTTGGACGCCGTTCTCTCAGTCGAGAGCGCCGGGCTGCCGCCCCTGGACGCCAGGACCAATAATGACGCACCGCTGCCGCAGAGAGCAAATAAGGAGACAGCAGTTGTACCAAGAGCCAATCAGGAAGCCTCAGCTGCACCGCGACCAGAGAAAGGTATGCCTGGACTAGAGCAGTGACCACATCGGACCAGGGCTCGGTTTCCAGATGGCCAATTTAGACTTACAGGGAATTTTAACGATGCATCTTTTCAACAACGGCCGAAAATCAGCTTTCTCAGTTCAAATCTTTCCTTAATTAACTTTTTTTTTAAATATAAAAAAATATTTCACAATAGTGACGATGGATCAACTCCTAGAGATTAATACCACCTAAAGCTGTAAATATTGGTTAGGCTTAGTCTAACGCTTACCCAGTAATAATGACAGATGGGACACATCGCTGCTCACGTGAGGCGACACATCGTGAAATGTATTGAGACCAATTAGACAGTCGCCTACAAGGAGCAATATGACAGGTTGAAATAGACCCCCACCCAGGTAGTGACAGTGCCAGGAACACTAGCTGCAGTTACCCTTGGAGAGGGGGGGGTCACACTAGGACAATCAGAGAGGGGGGGTCACACTAGGACAATCAGAGAGGGGGGGGGGTCACACTAGGACTATCAGAGAGGGGGGGTCACACTAGGGCTATCAGAGAGGGGGGGTCACACTAGGGCTATCAGAGAGGGGGGTCACACTAGGACTATCAGAGAGGGGGGGTCACACTAGGACAATCAGAGAGGGGGGTCACACTAGGGCTATCAGAGAGGGGGTCACACTAGGACTATCAGAGAGGGGGGTCACACTAGGACTATCAGAGAGGGAGGGGGGGGTCACACTAGGACAATCAGAGAGGGAGGGGGGGATTCACACTAGGACAATCAGAGAGGGGGTTCACACTAGGACAATCAGAGAGGGGGGATTCACACTAGGACAATCAGAGAGGGGGGATTCACACTAGGACAATCAGAGAGGGGGGGTCACACTAGGACTATCAGAGAGGGGGGTCACACTAGGGCTATCAGAGAGGGAGGGGGGTCACACTAGGACTATCAGAGAGGGGGTGGTCACACTAGGGCTATCAGAGAGGGGGGGTCACACTAGGACTATCAGAGAGGGGGATTCACACTAGGGCTATCAGAGAGGGAGGGGGTCACACTAGGGCTATCAGAGAGGGGGTCACACTAGGGCTATCAGAGAGGGGGTCACACTAGGACAATCAGAGGGGGGGGGTCACACTAGGACAATCAGAGAGGGAGGGGGTCACACTAGGACAATCAGAGAGGGAGGGGGGTCACACTAGGACAATCAGAGAGGGAGGGGGGTCACACTAGGACAATCAGAGAGGGAGGGGGTCACACTAGGACAATCAGAGAGGGAGGGGGGGGTCACACTAGGACAATCAGAGAGGGGGGGTCACACTAGGGCTATCAGAGAGGGGGTCACACTAGGACAATCAGAGAGGGGGGGATTCACACTAGGGCTATCAGAGAGGGGGGTCACACTAGGGCTATCAGAGAGGGGGGTCACACTAGGACAATCAGAGAGGGAGGGGGTCACACTAGGACAATCAGAGAGGGAGGGGGGGGGGTCACACTAGGGCTATCAGAGAGGGGGGTCACACTAGGACAATCAGAGAGGGGGATTCACACTAGGGCTATCAGAGAGGGGGGTCACACTAGGGCTATCAGAGAGGGGGGTCACACTAGGACAATCAGAGAGGGAGGGGGTCACACTAGGACAATCAGAGAGGGAGGGGGGTCACACTAGGGCTATCAGAGAGGGGGGTCACACTAGGACAATCAGAGGGGGGTCACACTAGGACAATCAGGTTGGGAGGGGGGCGGTCACACTAGGACAATCAGAGAGGGGGATTCACACTAGGACAATCAGAGAGGGGGTCACACTAGGACAATCAGAGAGGGGGGTCACACTAGGACAATCAGAGAGGGGGGTCACACTAGGACAATCAGAGAGGGGGTCACACTAGGACAATCAGAGAGGGGGGTCACACTAGGACAATCAGAGAGGGGGGTCACACTAGCACAATCAGAGAGGGGGTCACACTAGGACAATCAGAGAGGGGGGGGTCACACTAGGACAATCAGAGAGGGGGGTCACACTAGGACAATCAGAGAGGGGGGTCACACTAGGACAATCAGAGAGGGGGGTCACACTAGCACAATCAGAGAGGGGGGGGTCACACTAGGACAATCAGAGAGGGGGGGGTCACACTAGGACTATCAGAGAGGGGGGTCACACTAGGGCTATCAGAGAGGGAGGGGGGGTCACACTAGGACAATCAGAGAGGGGGGGGATTCACACTAGGACAATCAGAGAGGGGGGGGGTCACACTAGGACTATCAGAGAGGGGGGGTCACACTAGGACAATCAGAGAGGGGGGGTCACACTAGGACAATCAGAGAGGGGGCATATTATTGTGGCCCTGGTGGCACAGCCATAATCAAAGGTCTGACTGCACAGAGGTGCTTGGGGAGATGGGTTGACAACGGGGGACCAGCGTGTGGGCGTTGAGGGGAAGGACTTGGCATTGGTTAATTAAATCTCTCCATTCGTGCTCCATGTTGTATCCATGTTGCATGCCGTCTCAAACAGCTACAACTCCATGTGCATTCACACATCAAGTCTTGTCTTGAGTTGGGCTCGGGGGTGGACCAAGTGTTAAACATCTGAGCTTGTGGTTGTTTGTGGGGAGAGAGAGTGTGTGTTCGTGTGTGTGTATATTCCACATCTGTTGCTAAGGGGTAATGATGTTAGGGACAAAATAGGATGAATCACAATTGTTTGCTAAAATGTTCGTAATGCCGATCCTGGTTGAAGGTGATGGTCCTTCGCATAAACTGCCAACATTAACACTTTTTATTTGTTCATTGTAGAAATTAATATATGCAACATGTTTTTAGTACGTTGCCTTCAGAAAGTTTTCAGACCTCTTGACTTTTTCCACTTTTTGTCACGTTAGTTATTCTAACGTGGATTAAATAAATACAAATCCGCTCCAATCCACACATCACAATACCCCGTAATGTCATCACAATACCCCGTAATGACATCACGGTACCCCGTAATGACATCACGGTACCCCGTAATGACATCACGGTACCCCGTAATGACATCACGGTACCCCGTAATGACATCACGGTACCCCGTAATGACATCACGGTACCCCGTAATGACATCACGGTACCCCGTAATGACAAAGTGAAAACAGTTGTTTTTTTTGCTAATGTATTGCAAATAAAAAACAGAAATCCCTTATTTACATAAGTATTCAGGCCCTTTGCTACGAGACTCGAAATTGAGCTCAGGTGCATCCTGTTTCCACTGATCATGCTTGAGATGTTTCTACAACTTGATAGGAGTCCACCTGTGGTAAATTCAATTGATTGGACATGATTTGGAAAGGCACACCTGTCTATATAAGGTCCCACAGTTAACAGTCCATGTCAGAGCAAAAACCAAGCCATGAGGTCGAAAGGAATTGTCCGTAGAGTGCCGAAACAGGATTGTGTCGAGGAACAGAAGAAACCGGGAGGGGAACCAGAAACAATTTAAACAGGCCTACTTCTTATTATTTGTATCATGAGTATGAATTGTGAGGCCAGACATTTTATATACTAAAGCACTCGACCATTGTGACCTCACTAAAGGCTTCGTCATACAGAAGTTCGACTTAAATCAGAACTGGTTCTCTCGCAGGTTAGTAAGAATGGCCTTGTTCCCTTTATTCAGATTACAACCTCTCACTTTTGGTTATTTGAAAATGAAATCATCTCCAAAATATATATATATTTTTTTAAACATGTCATAGAAAGTTAGTTGCAATTTCAGTTTAGTCCACCAGAAAAGACACAACAAATATTCTGTTTAAACTCAAATATACTAATTGATAAATAAAAAAAACTGTAATCTTTGTAAATAATATCATAACAGGGACTGGTATAGTTATGTTACACATGCAGCTAACAAACATATATATGGAAATGTCTGCTCTACCCAAAATTACAACCAACGAATTGCAGCATCACAGCTAAAATGGAGCAGGAAAGTAGAAGGGGGACAAAGTAAGGATCTTGTTGGTCAGCCCTGCAGTAAAGACCATCATTGGTTAAAGAAATCTGTGATAAGTAGAAAAGTATACCAGTTTCATTTAAGGATAAAAAATGTACAGCTGTGACATATGGATAGCAAAATAGGAGGGAAGAGATTTTCGAAACAACGCTGGATTCAAAACTTAGTTTTCAAGAACAATTTGTTTACAAAATTCTTGCTACCAATCGAATGTTATTTTACTTTCCCGTTACAAGTTTGGACACACCTACTCATTCAAGGGTTGTAGAATAATAGTGAAGACATCAAAACTAGGAAAGAGAAGGCCAAGAGTGTGCAAAGCTGTCATCAAGGCAAAGGGTGGCTACTTTGAAGAATCTCAAATATAAAAATATATTTTGATGTATTTAACACTTTTTTGGTTACTACATGATTCCATATTGTGTTATTTCATAGTGTTGATGTCTTCATTATTATTCTACAATGTAGAACATAGTACAAATCCTGGAATGACTAGGTGTCAACGTTTGACTGGTGCTGTATGTGTTTTGTTGTTCATGTTTGAGATTGAGATATTAATTCAGACTTATTTGTCTCTGTAGCCACGGAGGCTATGACTCAACTCTGGAATAGCCTATTTCGTTTTCATGCCAATGGTTCGTTTTTTTGACTGCTTTATTGGTTCCATTGCGCCAGGCAAGCTCAATCAAGCTCAGATAAAGTATTTGAAATGATTTGAAATAGTATTCAAAGGTCTGGTTCAGAAACGGCAGAGAGGTTCAGTTTGAAATTAAAAGTGCTTGTTAAAGAAACTAGGGATGCCAATTATCGGTCAAATTTGGTTCCGACTAACTGACCCTCATTAACCGTTCAGTAAACGACTAACTGACCCTCATTAACCGTTCAGTAAACGACTAACTGACCCTCATTAAACGTTCAGTAAACGACTAACTGACCCTCATTAACCGTTCAGTTAACGGCTAACTGACCCTCATTAACCGTTCAGTTAACGACTAACTGACCCTCAGTAAACGGCTAACTGACCCTCATTAACCGTTCAGTTAACGACTAACTGACCCTCATTAACCGTTCAGTTAACGACTAACTGACCCTCATTAACCGTTCAGTAAACGACTAACTGACCCTCATTAACCGCTCAGTAAACGACTAACTGACCCTCATTAACCGTTCAGTAAACGACTAACTGACCCTCATTAACCGTTCAGTTAACGACTAACTGACCCTCATTAACCGTTCAGTTAACGACTAACTGACCCTCATTAACCGTTCAGTTAACGACTAACTGACCCTCATTAACCGTTCAGTTAACGACTAACTGACCCTCATTAACCGTTTAGTTAACGACTAACTGACCCTCATTAACCGTTCAGTAAACCTCTAACTGACCCTCATTAACCGTTCAGTTAACGACTAACTGACCCTCATTAACCGCTCAGTTAACGGCTAACTGACCCTCATTAACCGCTCAGTAAACGGTAACATAAATTCAAACAGTAAAATGACATGACCAACAGAAAATACTATCAGAGATAGTATATAATGAGGAGATGCTTGTGTTTCAGCCCTAACAATGGGGTGAGTCTGAAGGCGGGAGGGCAGGCGACACACTTAGGCCCATAATAAACCCTTAGATACGCATTGGACTTATTTTGGAGAGAGTGAAACCTCTCGCTTTGTATCTTCCTCTCATTATACGTTATACTGCCTCTAGTTCACATGACATACTGCCTCTAGTTCACATGACATACTGCCTCTAGTTCACATGACATACTGCCTCTAGTTCACATTCCATTATACTGCCTCTAGTTCACATTCCATTATACTGCCTCTAGTTCACATTCCATTATACTGAGTATAGTTCACATTCCATTATACTGCCTCTAGTTCACATGACATACTGCCTCTAGTTCACATGACATTATACTGCCTCTAGTTCACATTCCATTATACTGCCTCTAGTTCACATTCCATTATACTGCCTCTAGTTCACATTCCATTATACTGCCTCTAGTTCACATTCCATTATACTGACTCTAGTTCACATGACATTATACTGACTCTAGTTCACATGACATACTGCCTCTAGTTCACATGACATTATACTGCCTCTAGTTCACATGACATTATACTGCCTCTAGTTCACATTCCATTATACTGCCTCTAGTTCACATTCCATTATACTGCCTCTAGTTCACATGACATTATACTGCCTCTAGTTCACATTCCATTATACTGCCTCTAGTTCACATGCCATTATACTGCCTCTAGTTCACATGACATTATACTGCCTCTAGTTCGCATGACATTATACTGCCTCTAGTTCGCATGACATTATACTGCCTCTAGTTCACATTCCATTATACTGCCTCTAGTTCACATTCCATTATACTGCCTCTAGTTCACATGACTTTATACTGCCTATAGTTCACATGACATTATACTGCCTCTAGTTCACATTCCATTATACTGCCTCTAGTTCACATGACATACTGCCTCTAGTTCACATTCCATTATACTGCCTCTAGTTCACATGACATTATACTGACTCTAGTTCACATGACATTATACTGACTCTAGTTCACATGACATTATACTGCCTCTAGTTCACATGACATTATACTGCCTCTAGTTCACATTCCATTATACTGCCTCTAGTTCACATTCCATTATACTGCCTCTAGTTCACATTCCATTATACTGCCTCTAGTTCACATGACATTATACTGCCTCTAGCTCACATGACATACTGCCTCTAGTTCACATTCCATTATACTGCCTCTAGTTCACATGACATTATACTCCCTCTAGCTCACATGACATACTGCCTCTAGTTCACATTCCATCATACTGCCTCTAGTTCACATTCCATTATACTGCCTCTAGTTCATGTTCCGTTATACTGCCTCCAGCTCACATTGTAAACTTGAGGGTGACGGTAGGGAGGCTTTTGCCTATGCATCTGAATGGGAGGTGCACTTTTCGAGTTGAGATAAGAGAAATACATTTATTTTAAATCGTAGCCACCAATTTTTTTTAACACAGGATTCAATTTAGAATTGTCATTTGTTGCGTACTGACTGGTCTTATAAAAGCAGGCTTCACTCCAGTGAGGAGCCACTTTGGTGCTGTCTGAGAAGTGACAAAGCAGAAAACGTGGAAAGATGGCAGCTTTCCATCAGTTCAAAACTGAAAGCGCGAACCACCCCATTTAACCACAGCAAAGTGACTGGGAATATGGACGAATACAAACAGTGCAGTTCTTCCCTCCGTAAGGCAATCAAACAGACAAACCGTCAGTACAGAGACGAAGTTGAGTCTCAATTCAACGACTCAGACATGTGGCAGACAATCATGGATTATAAAGGGAAAACCAGCCACGTCACGGACACCGACGTCTTGCTCCCGGACAAGCTAAACACCTTCTTCGCCCGCTTTGAGGATTACACAGTGTCATCGACGCAGCCCACTCCCAAGGACTGTGGGCTCTCCTTCTCCATGGCTGACGTGACATTTAAACGTGTTAACCCTCGCAAGGCTGCCAGCCCAGACGGCATCCCCAGCCGCGTCCTCAGAGCGCAGACCAGCTGGCTGGTGTGTTTACGGACATATTCAATCTCTCCCTATCCCAGTCTGCTGTCGCCACATGCTTCAACATGGCCACCATAGTTCCTGTTCCCAAGAAGGCAAAGGTAACTGAACTAAATGACTATCGTCCCGTAGCACTCACTTCTGTCATCATGAAGTACTTTGAGAGGCTAGTCAAGGATCATATCACCTCGACCCTACCTGACACACTAGACCCGCCCCAATAGATCCACAGACGATGCAAACGCCATCACACTGAAACGCCATCGCCCCCAGGTGGTGAGGGTAGGTAACAACACCTCCACTTCGCTGATCCTCAACACTGGGGCCCCACAAGGGTGTGTTCTCAGCCCCCTCCTGTACTCCCTGTTCACCCATGACTGGATGTCCACACGCACCTCCAACTCAAACATCAACTTTGCAGACGACACACAGTAGGCCTGATTACCAACAATGACGTGACAGCCTACGGGAGGAGGTGAGGGCTCTGGGAGTGCGGTGCCAGGAAAATAACCTGGAGCTGATCGTGGACTTCAGGAAATAGCAGATTACCCCCCAGATTCCACCCACACAGACCGTGTGGTGAAGAAATTCAGGAGGCTGAAGAAATTTGCCTTGGCACCTAAAACCCTCACAAACCATTACAAATTCACAATTGAGAGCATCTTGTCGGGCTGCATCCCCGCCTGGTACGGCAACTGTACCTCCTGCAACCGCAGGGCTCTCCAACACATCACCGGGGGCAAACTACCTGCACTCCAGGACACCTACAACACTCAATGTCACAGGAAGGCCAAAAAGATCATCAAGGACAACAACCACCTGAGCCACTGCCTGTTCACCCTGCTATCATCCAGAAGGCAAGGTCAGTACAGGTGCACCAAAGCTGGGACCGAGAGACTGAAAAACAGCTTCTATCTCAAGGCCATCAGACTGTCAAACAGCCATCACTAGCTGGCTACCACCCAGCTACACCCGGTTACTCAACCCTGCAACTTAGAGGCTGCTGTCCTGTATACATAGACATGGAATCACTGGTCACTGGTCATTTTAATAATTTAATTGTTTACATACTGCTTCACTCATTTCATATGTATATACTGTATTCTATTGTATCTTAGTCTTTGCGGCTCTGACATTGCTCGTCCATATATTGATATATTCTTAATTCCTTTACTTTATTTGTGAATATTGTGCATAGTTGTGAAATTGTTCGATATTACTGCACTGTTGGAGCAAGAAACACCTGCCATAACATCTGCTAAACATGTGTATGTGACCAATAACATTTGATTTGGTAGGATATTCCTCTCTTCAAACTAGGCCCTGGAGCTCCACCCTTCACCTTTCGACACTCATTGTACGAGCCAATGAGAAGAAGGCCTTCACCCCGAGTATAGGTTGCTAAGGAAGTGGACTGCCAGTTGCTGTGCTACCTCACATTGTTCTAGAGAGTAGGGTAAAGACGCCTACATGCTGATCTCGGGTCAGTTATGCATTTTCTCCACTAATGGTTAAGGTTTGAGGGGAAGCTTCACCCTGGAGGTGCTAAGGAAGTGGATTTCCCAAAACTGCTTTTTGAAAGTATTCTGACAATTTTATTGAGAGAGAGAAAAAAAGATTGGAGTTTATTTTTTTGTAATCAGAAACAGTGGATTTTTGTTGGTTTTGGTATATTCTTATCATCTTTTTTGAGTGTAAATCTATTTTTTTTACGGTAGCTCTTCAAGGAATATAAGATATATCCCTTCACGTTTAGACGGAAAGAATAATGATATAGACTTGAGGGGGTTGTGCAGCTGCTATTGGAAATATGTCACTTAACCATTGTTCTGGCTCAGCACCTGTGTGTGTGTGTGTGTGTGTGTGTGTGCGTGTGTGTCTGTGTGGGGGGGGGGGGACGTTTGCGTTTAGAGGACACCTGGAGTTTTTCCCATGACACACAATTGTTTCACTAACCTTGTCGGGACACACAATTTATAGCCATTCAAAGTCCTATTCTCCCTAACCTTAACCCCAAAACCTAACCTTAACCTAACTCTTAAACCGAATTCTAACTCTGATACCAATTCTAAACCTAATTTTAACACTGATTCTAACCTTAACCCTAAAAACCACCTTGAAGTAGGATTTGACCTTGTGGGGACTAACAACATCCCCAGTTGGTCAAATGTTTGTTAGTTTACTATTCTTGTACTATTATATATATTCTACTTCCGGTCCCTACTAATATAAACTACATAGTTTCACACATTAATGGTTTAAAAATACTTTAAAGTACTATTTACTATTTTATTTGTTTTTTGAGGTATCTTTACTTTTTATATTTTTGACAACTTTTACTTTTAGTTCACTATATTCCTAAAGAAAAGTATGTACTTTTTACTTCATACATTTGACCTGACACCCAAAAGTGTTTGTTACATTGTGAATAATTAACAGGACAGGAAAATGGTCCAATTCACACATTTAAAGAGAACATCCCTGGTCATCCCTACTGCCTCTGATCTGGAGGACTCACTAAACAGAGAACATCCCTGGTCATCCCTACTGCCTCTGATCTGGAGGACTCACTAAACAGAGAACATCCCTGGTCATCCCTACTGCCTCTGATCTGGAGGACTCACTAAACAGAGAACATTCCTGGTCATCCCTACTGCCTCTGATCTGGAGGACTCACTAAACAGAGAACATCTCTGGTCATCTCTACTGCCTCTGATCTGGAGGAATCACTAAACAGAGAACATCTCTGGTCATCTCTACTGCCTCTGATCTGGAGGAATCACTAAACAGAGAACATCCCTGGTCATCCCTACTGCCTCTGATCTGGAGGACTCACTAAACAGAGAACATCCCTGGTCATCCCTACTGCCTCTGATCTGGAGGACTCACTAAACAGAGAACATCCCTGGTCATCCCTACTGCCTCTGATCTGGAGGACTCACTAAACAGAGAACATCCCTGGTCATCCCTACTGCCTCTGATCTGGAGGACTCACTAAACAGAGAACATCCCTGGTCATCCCTACTGCCTCTGATCTGGAGGACTCACTAAACAGAGAACATCCCTGGTCATCCCTACTGCCTCTGATCTGGAGGACTCACTAAACAGAGAACATATCTGGTCATCTCTACTGCCTCTGATCTGGAGGACTCACTAAACAGAGAACATCCCTGGTCATCCCTACTGTAAATGATGTCTGAGTGTTTGACATGAATCACTAATTAAATAAAAACAATGTGTTCAACTGATCAGGCCTCTCTCTCTCTCTCTCTCTCTCTCTCTGTGATCAGGCCTCTCTCTCTCTCTCTCTCTCTGTGATCAGGCCTCTCTCTCTCTCTCTCTTTGTGATCAGGCCTCTCTCTGTGATCAGGCCTCTCTCTCTGTGATCAGGCCTCTCTCTCTGTGATCAGGCCTCTCTCTCTGTGATCAGACCTCTCTCTCTCTCTCTGTGATCAGGCCTCTCTCTCTCTCTGTGATCAGGCCTCTCTCTGTGATCATGCCTCTCTCTCTCTCTCTCTGTGATCAGGCCTCTCTCTCTCTCTGTGATCAGGCCTCTCTCTGTGATCATGCCTCTCTCTCTCTCTCTCTTTTGTGATCAGGCCTCTCTCTCTGTGATCAGGCCTCTCTCTCTGTGATCAGGCCTCTCTCTCTGTGATCATGCCTCTCTCTCTCTCTCTCTCTGTGATCATGCCTCTCTCTCTGTGATCAGGCCTCTCTCTCTCTCTGTGATCAGGCCTCTCTCTGTGATCATGCCTCTCTCTCTCTCTTTGTGATCAGGCCTCTCTCTCTCTGTGATCAGGCCTCTCTCTCTCTCTCTGTGATCAGGCCTCTCTCTCTGTGATCAGGCCTCTCTCTCTGTGATCAGGCCTCTCTCTCTGTGATCAGGCCTCTCTCTTTGTGATCAGGCCTCTCTCTCTCTCTGTGATCAGGCCTCTCTCTTTGTGATCAGGCCTCTCTCTCTCTCTCTGTGATCAGGCCTCTCTCTCTCTCTCTCTCTCTCTCTCTTTGTGATCAGGCCTCTCTCTCTGTGATCAGGCCTCTCTCTCTGTGATCATGCCTCTCTCTCTCCCTCTCTCTCTGTGATCATGCCTCTCTCTCTGTGATCATGCCTCTCTCTCTCTCTCTCTCTTTGTGATCAGGCCTCTCTCTCTGTGATCAGGCCTCTCTCTCTCTGTGATCAGGCCTCTCTCTCTGTGATCAGGCCTCTCTCTCTGTGATCAGGCCTCTCTCTCTGTGATCAGGCCTCTCTCTCTGTGATCATGCCTCTCTCTCTCCCTCTCTCTCTGTGATCATGCCTCTCTCTCTGTGATCATGCCTCTCTCTCTCTCTCTTTGTGATCAGGCCTCTCTCTCTGTGATCAGGCCTCTCTCTCTCTGTGATCAGGCCTCTCTCTCTGTGATCAGGCCTCTCTCTCTGTGATCAGGCCTCTCTCTTTGTGATCAGGCCTCTCTCTCTCTCTCTCTGTGATCAGGCCTCTCTCTCTGTGATCAGGCCTCTCTCTCTCTCTCTCTGTGATCAGGCCTCTCTCTTTGTGATCAGGCCTCTCTCTCTCTCTCTTTGTGATCAGGCCTCTCTCTGTGATCAGGCCTCTCTCTCTCTCTCTGTGATCAGGCCTCTCTCTCTGTGATCAGGCCTCTCTCTCTCTCTGTGATCAGGCCTCTCTCTCTGTGATCAGGCCTCTCTCTCTGTGATCAGGCCTCTCTCTCTCTCTGTGATCAGGCCTCTCTCTCTCTCTGTGATCAGGCCTCTCTCTCTCTCTCTGTGATCAGGCCTCTCTCTCTCTCTCTCTGTGATCAGGCCTCTCTCTTTGTGATCAGGCCTCTCTTTCTCTCTGGGATGTGTGTGTGTGTGTGTGTGTGTGTGTGTGTGTGTGTGTGTGTGTGTGTGTGTGTGTGTGTGTGTGTGTGTATTGGAAATGTTTTCACTGTGTAAGTACTCACATCATTTTTTTCCGGAGTACTACAGTACTGGAATGGAACAAATATATATTTTTAGAACACAAAGCCCACACTGGAATTAGTTTTTCAACACGTATCATCTATATGCCAACGATGCCTCATTTATCATAACCATGACAGGTAACACATCTGTCTTATTCAGAGTTATTATCGGAGTGAACATTTTGTAACGGGTCTCAATTGGGCGAGTTAAACACATTTTGTAACTTGTGTGTCTCACATCAGATACGTTTTTATAGGTATTTATTTCTGTAGGCTTACGGGAGCCGTCCGAACGCAATCGAGCGAGTGGGAGACGCGGAGGGCAAAGGGAATTTAGGAAGAACAACTGTTATGCTTTTTCATTTGTTTTTGCCCTGCAAATGCACGTCTACAAATGAAGCGCTAGAGTCAAAGCAAAATAACTTTTGTCGTCAAGACAACATAACAGAACATTTAGGCACAACATTTCACTTTGCCCGTTCAGCCAGCCCCAACGAACATTCCACCGAATAGTTTACAGTATTTAGAAGAATAAACATCTTTGGTTAAAGAATTTGACGTCCATTGGAGTACAGGATTACTCATGTCGATCCCTACTGTGTTTGTGTAACACGTGTGTAAGTCTTTGTTTGTGTGTGTACTGTGATTGTACACACACAAACACACAGAGAACCTGACTACCAGGTGAAGAACCTGACTACTAGGTGAAGAACCTGACTACCAGGTGAAGAACCTGACTACCAGGTGAAGAACCTGACTACCAGGTGAAGAACCTGACTACCAGGTGAAGAACCTGACTACCAGGTGAAGAACCTGACTACCAGGTGGAGAACCTGACTACCAGGTGGAGAACCTGACTACCAGGTGGAAAACCTGACTACCAGGTGGAGAACCTGACTACCAGGTGGAGAACCTGACTACCAGGTGAATGGAGAACCTGACTACCAGGTGAATGGTGAAGAACCTAAGTACCAGGTGGAGAACCTGACTACCAGGTGGAGAACCTGACTACCAGGTGGAAAACCTGACTACCAGGTGGAGAACCTGACTACCAGGTGGAGAACCTGACTACCAGGTGAATGGAGAACCTGACTACCAGGTGAATGGTGAAGAACCTAAGTACCAGGTGGAGAACCTGACTACCAGGTGGAGAACCTGACTACCAGGTGGAGAACCTGATTACCAGGTGAATGGTGGAGAACCTGACTTCCAGGTGGAGAACCTGACTACCAGGTGGAGAACCTGACTATTCTGTAGAAGTTTTGTGTGCGAGGGCGACGATATCTGCTTTCAAGTGTGTGTGCTGTAGTCTATGTCCAGCTGTCTATATGTAGTCTATGTCCAGATGTCTATCTGTAGTCTATGTCTATCTGTAGTCTATGTCTATCTGTAGTCTCTGTCCAGATGTCTATGTCCAGATGTCTATGTCCAGCTGTCTATCTGTAGTCTATGTCTATCTGTAGTCTATGTCTATCTGTAGTCTCTGTCCAGATGTCTATGTCAAGATGTCTATGTCCAGCTGTCTATCTGTAGTCTCTGTCTATCTGTAGTCTCTGTCCAGATGTCTATGTCCAGATGTCTATGTCCAGCTGTCTATGTCCAGCTGTCTATCTGTAGTCTCTGTCTATCTGTAGTCTCTGTCCAGATGTCTATGTGTAGTCTCTGTCTATCTGTAGTCTATGTCCAGCTGTCTATCTGTAGTCTCTGTCTATCTGTAGTCTCTGTCCAGATGTCTGTGTAGTCTCTGTCTATCTGTAGTCTATGTCCAGCTGTCTATCTGTAGTCTATGTCCAGCTGTCTATCTGTAGTCTATGTCCAGCTGTCTATCTGTAGTCTCTGTCTATGTCCAGATGTCTATGTCCAGCTGTCTATATGTAGTCTATGTCCAGCTGTCTATCTGTAGTCTCTGTCTATCTGTAGTCTATGTCCAGATGTCTATGTCCAGCTGTCTATGTCCAGCTGTCTATCTGTAGTCTCTGTCTATCTGTAGTCTCTGTCCAGATGTCTATGTCCAGATGTCTATGTCCAGCTGTCTATGTAGTCTATGTCCAGCTGTCTATCTGTAGTCTCTGTCTATCTGTAGTCTATGTCCAGATGTCTATGTCCAGCTGTCTATCTGTAGTCTCTGTCTATCTGTAGTCTCTGTCCAGATGTCTATGTGTAGTCTCTGTCTATCTGTAGTCTATGTCCAGCTGTCTATCTGTAGTCTCTGTCTATCTGTAGTCTCTGTCCAGATGTCTGTGTAGTCTCTGTCTATCTGTAGTCTATGTCCAGCTGTCTATCTGTAGTCTATGTCCAGCTGTCTATCTGTAGTCTATGTCCAGCTGTCTATCTGTAGTCTCTGTCTATGTCCAGATGTCTATGTCCAGCTGTCTATATGTAGTCTATGTCCAGCTGTCTATCTGTAGTCTCTGTCTATCTGTAGTCTATGTCCAGATGTCTATGTCCAGCTGTCTATGTCCAGCTGTCTATCTGTAGTCTCTGTCTATCTGTAGTCTCTGTCCAGATGTCTATGTCCAGATGTCTATGTCCAGCTGTCTATCTGTAGTCTCTGTCTATCTGTAGTCTATGTCCAGATGTCTATGTCCAGCTGTCTATCTGTAGTCTATATCTATCTGTAGTCTATGTCCAGATGTCTATGTCCAGCTGTCTATGTAGTCTATGTCCAGCTGTCTATCTGTAGTCTCTGTCTATCTGTAGTCTATGTCCAGATGTCTATGTCCAGCTGTCTATCTGTAGTCTCTGTCTATCTGTAGTCTCTGTCCAGATGTCTATGTCCAGATGTCTATGTCCAGCTGTCTATCTGTAGTCTCTGTCTATCTGTAGTCTCTGTCCAGATGTCTATGTCCAGATGTCTATGTCCAGATGTCTATGTCCAGCTGTCTATCTGTAGTCTATGTCCAGATGTCTATGTCCAGCTGTCTATCTGTAGTCTCTGTCTATCTGTAGTCTCTGTCCAGATGTCTATGTCCAGATGTCTATCTGTAGTCTCTGTCTATCTGTAGTCTATGTCCAGATGTCTATGTCCAGCTGTCTATCTGTAGTCTATATCTATCTGTAGTCTATGTCCAGATGTCTATGTCCAGCTGTCTATGTCCAGATGTCTATGTCCAGCTGTCTATCTGTAGTCTCTGTCTATCTGTAGTCTATGTCCAGATGTCTATGTCCAGATGTCTATGTCCAGATGTCTATGTCCAGCTGTCTATCTGTAGTCTATGTCCAGATGTCTATGTCCAGATGTCTATGTCCAGCTGTCTATGTCCAGATGTCTATGTCCAGCTGTCTATGTCCAGATGTCTATGTCCAGCTGTCTATCTGTAGTCTCTGTCTATCTGTAGTCTATGTCCAGATGTCTATGTCCAGATGTCTATGTCCAGATGTCTATGTCCAGCTGTCTATCTGTAGTCTATGTCCAGATGTCTATGTCCAGATGTCTATGTCCAGCTGTCTATGTCCAGATGTCTATGTCCAGCTGTATGTCCAGATGTCTATGTCCAGATGTCTATGTCCAGATGTCTATGTCCAGCTGTCTATCTGTAGTCTATGTCCAGATGTCTATGTCCAGCTGTCTATGTCCAGATGTCTATGTCCAGCTGTCTATGTCCAGATGTCTATGTCCAGCTGTCTATCTGTAGTCTATGTCCAGATGTCTATCTGTAGTCTATGCTCTTCAGACAGTGCTAGCGTGGGTTGCTGCAGGAATGCAAATGTCACAGCACACACACACACACACACACACACACACACACACACACACACACACACACACACACACACACACACACACACAATTCCTGATCACTTTGCTCTCTCTCTTTTCTCCACCACCTACGTAGGAAACAGTGATTGTGCGTTGATGAAGATCAAGGCATCGTCATTGGTCTCTGTTCTGCAGAAAGATGCTGGTGTTGCATTCCTGCAGATGGGTAGGAAGAGTAGCATCACTCCAGCTAGAGGTCAGGAGGTCAGGAGGTTGGAAGACGCATCAGTCTGAATCTCAAATAGGGTGCCATAGGGCTCTGGTCTAACGTAGTGCACTATATATGCCCTATTACTATAGACCAGAGCCCTATTCCCTATATAGTACACTACTTTAGACCAGAGCCCTATTCCCTATATATGCCCTACTACTATAGACCAGAGCCCTATTCCCTATATAGTACACTACTTTAGACCAGAGGCCTATTCCCTATATAGTGCACTACTTTAGACCAGAGCCCTATTCCCTATATAGTGCACTACTTTAGACCAGAGCCCTATTCCCTATATAGTGCACTACTTTAGACCAGAGCCCTATTCCCTATATAGTGCACTACTTTAGACCAGAGCCCTATTCCCTATATAGTGCACTACTTTAGACCAGAGCCCTATTCCCTATATAGTGCACTACTTTAGACCAGAGCCCTATTCCCTATATAGTGCACTACTTTAGACCAGAGGCCTATTCCCTATATAGTGCACTACTTTAGACTAGAGCCCTATTCCCTATATAGTGCACTACTTTAGACCAGAGCCCTATTCCCTATGTAGTGCACTACTTTAGACCAGAGCCCTATTCCCTATATAGTGGTACTACTATAGACCAGAGCCCTATTCCCTATGTAGTGCACTACTTTAGACCAGAGCCCTATTCCCTATGTAGTGCACTACTTTAGACCAGAGCCCTATTCCCTATATAGTGCACTACTATAGACCAGAGCCCTATTCCCTATATAGTGGTACTACTATAGACCAGAGCCCTATTCCCTATATAGTGGTACTACTATAGACCAGACCCCTATTCCCTATATAGTGCACTACGTTAGACCAGAGCCCTATTCCCTATGTAGTGCACTACTTTAGACCAGTTGACTACGGGGCTCTGCCTGCTCTCTGGCTGGTTGACACACTTCATAGGGATGCCCTATTCCCTATATAGTGCACTACGATAGACCAGAGCACTATTCCCTATATAGTGCACTACTTTAGACCAGTTGACTACGGGGCTCTGCCTGCTCTCTGGCTGGTTGACACACTTCATAGGGATGCCCTATTCCCTATATAGTGCACTATGTTAGACCAGAGCCCTATTCCCTATATAGTGCACTACGTTAGACCAGAGCCCTATTCCCTATATAGTGCACTACTTTAGACCAGAGCCCTATTCCCTATATAGTGCACTACATTAGACCAGAGGCCTATTCCCTATATAGTGCACTACTTTAGACTAGAGCCCTATTCCCTATATAGTGCACTACTTTAGACCAGAGCCCTATTCCCTATGTAGTGCACTACTTTAGACCAGAGCCCTATTCCCTATATAGTGGTACTACTATAGACCAGAGCCCTATTCCCTATGTAGTGCACTACTTTAGACCAGAGCCCTATTCCCTATGTAGTGCACTACTTTAGACCAGAGCCCTATTCCCTATATAGTGCACTACTATAGACCAGAGCCCTATTCCCTATATAGTGGTACTACTATAGACCAGAGCCCTATTCCCTATATAGTGGTACTACTATAGACCAGACCCCTATTCCCTATATAGTGCACTACGTTAGACCAGAGCCCTATTCCCTATGTAGTGCACTACTTTAGACCAGTTGACTACGGGGCTCTGCCTGCTCTCTGGCTGGTTGACACACTTCATAGGGATGCCCTATTCCCTATATAGTGCACTATGTTAGACCAGAGCCCTATTCCCTATATAGTGCACTACGTTAGACCAGAGCCCTATTCCCTATATAGTGCACTACTTTAGACCAGAGCCCTATTCCCTATATAGTGCACTACGTTAGACCAGAGCCCTATTCCCTATATAGTGCACTACGTTAGACCAGAGCCCTATTCCCTATGTAGTGCACTACTTTAGACCAGTTGACTACGGGGCTCTGCCTGCTCTCTGGCTGGTTGACACACTTCATAGGGATGCCCTATTCCCTATATAGTGCACTACGATAGACCAGAGCCCTATTCCCTATATAGTGCACTACTTTAGACCAGTTGACTACGGGGCTCTGCCTGCTCTCTGGCTGGTTGACACACTTCATAGGGATGCCCTATTCCCTATATAGTGCACTACGATAGACCAGAGCCCTATTCCCTATATAGTGCACTACTTTAGACCAGTTGACTACGGGGTTTTCCATGCTCTCTGGCTGGTTGACACTTCATAGGGATGTGTTGTACATTCAGGTCCTATAATAAGTACTGAAAGCGTATTGTGATGTCTGTAGCATTTCCTCTGTGTGTGACTCATCCCAGGAGAGGTTATATGTGCCAGTCAGACAGATACCCCTCACTAGTAGCAAAGTGAAATATTCACTGTACAGTACAGCTTGTAAATCCCTTCTCATCTACAGTGCATTCAGAAAGTATTCAGACCCCTTGACTTTTACGTGCAGGTCCCAGGGTGCAGGTCCCAGGGTGCAGGTCCCAGGGTGCAGGTCCCAGGGTGCAGGTCCCAGGGTGCAGGGCCCAGCGTGCAGGTCCCAGGGAGCAGGGAGCAGGGCCCAGGGTGCAGGGCCCAGGGTGCAGGTCCCGGGATGCAGGGCCCAGGGTGCAGGGCCCAGGGTGCAGGTCCCATGGCCACATGTTTGTACATTCAACGAGGTATTCTCTCTTGTGATTGAACAGATAGTAGCCTCCTGAACTCCCCAACCCACTTCTTCCTGCATTCAACACATGGAAATGTTGTATTCAAATAGATAAGCATGTACTAAATTACTATGAGGGCTGTTGATGATGACATGATGGGTTTGTTAGTGTTGCAGCAGTTAACTACTATACCTTACTCTGCCACAGCCTCTACTGCACCCTAGTGGCAGGGAGGGAGATTACAGGCAGGATTATTATAGATAAACATGTTCTGTCTCTCCTCTCTCTCTGTCTCTCCTCTCTGTTTCTGTCTCTCCTCTCTCTCTGTCTCTCCTCTCTGTTTCTGTCTCTCCTCTCTGGTCTCTCTCCTCTCTGGTCTCTCTCCTCTCTGGTCTCTCTCCTCTCTGGTCTCTCTCCTCTCTGTCTCTCCTCTCTCTCTGTCTCTCCTCTCTGTTTCTGTCTCTCCTCTCTCTCTGTCTCTCCTCTCTGTTTCTGTCTCTCCTCTCTGTTTCTGTCTCTCCTCTCTCTCTGTCTCTCCTCTCTGTTTCTGTCTCTCCTCTCTCTCTTTCTCTCCTCTCTGTTTCTGTCTCTCCTCTCTGGTCTCTCTCCTCTCTGTTTCTGTCTCTCCTCTCCTCTCTGTCTCTCCTCTCTGTTTCCGTCTCCTCTCTCTCTCTCTCTCCTCTCTGTTTCTGTCTCTCCTCTCTCTCTGTCTCTGTCTCTCCTCTCTGGTCTCTCTCCTCTCTGGTCTCTCTCCTCTCTGTCTCTCTTCTCTCTCTGTCTCTCCTCTCTGTTTCTGTCTCTCCTCTCTCTCTGTCTCTCCTCTCTGTTTCTGTCTCTCCTCTCTGGTCTCTCTCCTCTCTGGTCTCTCTCCTCTCTGTCTCTCTTCTCTCTCTGTCTCTCCTCTCTGTTTCTGTCTCTCCTCTCTCTCTCCTCTCTCTCTGTCTCTCCTCTCTGTTTCTCCTCTGTCTCTCCTCCCTGTCTATCTCTCTATCTCTCTGTCTCTCCTCTCTGTTTCTGTCTCTCCTCTGTCTCTCCTCTCTCTGTCTCTCCTCTCTCTCCTCTCTGTTTCTCCTCTCTCTCTGTCTCTCCTCTCTGTTTCTGTCTCTCCTCTCTCTCTCCTCTCTCTCTGTCTCTCCTCTCTCCTCTCTGTTTCTCCTCTGTCTCTCCTCTCTCTCTGTCTCTCCTCTCTCTCCTCTCTGTTTCTCCTCTGTCTCTCCTCCCTGTCTATCTCTCTATCTCTCCATTCTTCGTATTTCAGTCATTCCCTCGGTTACATCCACTTTGAAGTAAATATGCTCTAGTATTAGGTTACATTTTCAATGCCCAGAACGGTACATGCTTGACTTCCTGTTATTTGCTCAGTGTGTTAGGAAGGCAAACACAGCTGACTGACTGATGGAGTCATTAACTAGAACCCTCAGGGTTGGAACCTGTTAAAGGGTTCTGAATGAAAACGGGCATCTGGCATCCGTTTGTCCAAAACCTTCCTCCAGGCCGCGTGTGTGTGTGTGTGTGTGTGTGTGTGTCTGTGTCTGTGTGTGTGTGTGTGTGTGTGTCTGTGTGTGTGTGTGTGTGTGTTGTCAAACGGTGGACAGAACAGGTGTGGTAGGAGGGTAGATGAAGCCTACGACTACCATCCTGATCAGATGGGGCTTTCTGTAATCCTAGAAGGAGAGGGTTTGCATATCCTGCTCCCTCCCTGCTCCCTCCCTCCCTCACTGCTCCCTCCCTCCCTCACTGCTCCCTCCCTCACTGCTCTCTCCCTCCCTGCTCCCTCCCTCCCTGCTCCCTCCCTCCCTCACTGCTCCCTCCCTCCCTCACTGCTCCCTCCCTCCCTCCCTGCTCCCTCCCTCCCTCCCTCCCTGCTCCCTCCCTCCCTCACTGCTCCCTCCCTCCCTGCTCCCTCCCTCACTGCTCTCTCCCTCCCTGCTCCCTCCCTCCCTGCTCCCTCCCTCCCTCCCTGCTCCCTCCCTCCCTCACTGCTCTCTCCCTCCCTGCTCCCTCCCTCCCTCACTGCTCTCTCCCTCCCTGCTCCCTCCCTCACTGCTCTCTCCCTCACTGCTCTCTCCCTCCCTGCTCTCTCCCTCCCTGCTCCCTCCCTCCCTCCCTGCTCCCTCCCTCCCTCACTGCTCTCTCCCTCCCTGCTCCCTCCCTCCCTCACTGCTCTCTCCCTCACTGCTCTCTCCTCCCTGCTCCCTCCCTCCCTCACTGCTCTCTCCCTCCCTGCTCCCTCCCTCCCTCCCTGCTCCCTCCCTCCCTCACTGCTCTCTCCCTCCCTGCTCCCTCCCTCCCTCCCTGCTCTCTCCCTCCCTCACTGCTCTCTCCCTCCCTGCTCCCTCCCTCCCCTCACTGCTCTCTCCCTCCCTGCTCCCTCCCTCCCTCACTGCTCTCTCCCTCCCTGCTCCCTCCCTCCCTCCCTGCTCTCTCCCTCCCTGCTCCCTCCCTCCCTGCTCCCTCCCTCCCTCCCTGCTCTCTCCCTCCCTGCTCTCTCCCTCCCTGCTCTCTCCCAAGATAAAGCAAAGCGTTACGACACAAACAACAACACAGAGTTACACATGGAATAAACAAACATACAGTCAATAATACAATATAAAATAATAGTGTCTATATACAGTGTGTGGAAATGGCGTGAGGAGGTAAGGCAATAAATAGGCCATGGTAGCAAAGTAATTACAATTTAGGAGATTAACACTGGAGTGATAGATGAACAGATGATGGTGTGCAAGTAGTGGTACTGGTGTGCAAAAGAGCAGAAAAGTATATCAAAACAATATGGGGATGAGGTAGGTGAAAATGGGTGGGCTATTTCCAGTCGGTCAAAAAATGTATTTTTTTGTGTATTTTTTTACACACACACACACACACACACACACACACACACTCACGCTCACACTAGGTGGTTTTTGTGAATCAGCAGGGTTTTTCCTGTCCTCCAGAAAGACTCATTCAGAGAAACCTTGGTTATAAAATAATCTGTGTGTCCCCACAAGGTCAGCTGTGTTGGGTAAAGAACCAAAGATACATTTCCCTCTCGTATGGAAAGTGATCCTGAAAGAGACAGCTCAGCCAAATGCCAAAATTACACATTGGTTTCCTTCAGTGCTCTGCATGGTCATCCTGCTCTATATAGTAGTAAGGACATTTATTCTTCTTGCACTTCTCAGAGTGGAGCAGAGCCGTTGTCAAGGAAGTGAGTTTGTGTTTCTACAGGACCTCTCGCCCTCACCTACCGTCAACCAATCATTTCAATGCGTGGCCGTACAGAGCCCTCCTCATTGTCAGGACATTTGTGAGGCGATGTGGTGCAGAGCTCCGTTTGCCCTCTGAGGAGACACCACTGGGTCATACCCTCCTTACGGAGTCTCTGACCACATTGTCAGATCAAACTTCAATTGGCCCTGACCCTGACGGCAGTCTGTGGACGAGGTGTGACGGGGGTCTGTGGACGAGGTGTGACGGGGGTCTGTGGACGAGGTGTGACGGGGGTCTGTGGACTAGGTGTGACGGCGGTCTGTGGACTAGGTGTGACGGCGGTCTGTGGACGAGGTGTGACGGCGGTCTGTGGGCGAGGTGTGACGGCAGTCTGTGGACATTTTACATTTACATTTAAGTCATTTAGCAGACGCTCTTATCCAGAGCGACTTACAAATTGGTGAATTCACCTTCTGACATCAGTGGAACAGCCACTTTACAATAGTGCATCTAAATCATTTAAGGGGGGTGAGAAGGATTTACTTTATCCTATCCTAGGTATTCCTTGAAGAGGTGGGGTTTCAGGTGTCTCCGGAAGGTGGTGATTGACTCCGCTGTCCTGGCGTCGTGAGGGAGTTTGTTCCACCATTGGGGGCCAGAGCATCGAACAGTTTTGACTGGGCTGAGCGGGAACTGTACTTCCTCAGTGGTAGGGAGGCGAGCAGGCCAGAGGTGGATGAACGCAGTGCCCTTGTTTGGGTGTAGGGCCTGATCAGAGCCTGGAGGTACTGCGGTGCCGTTCCCCTCACAGCTCCGTAGGCAAGCACCATGGTCTTGTAGCGGATGCGAGCTTCAACTGGAAGCCAGTGGAGAGAGCGGAGGAGCGGGGTGACGTGAGAGAACTTGGGAAGGTTGAACACCAGACGGGCTGCGGCGTTCTGGATGAGTTGTAGGGGTTTAATGGCACAGGCAGGGAGCCCAGCCAACAGCGAGTTGCAGTAATCCAGACGGGAGATGACAAGTGCCTGGATTAGGACCTGCGCCGCTTCCTGTGTGAGGCAGCGTCGTACTCTGCGGATGTTGTAGAGCATAAACCTACAGGAACGGGCCACCGCCTTGATGTTAGTTGAGAACGACAGGGTGTTGTCCAGGGTCACGCCAAGGTTCTTAGCGCTCTGGGAGGAGGACACAATGGAGTTGTCAACCGTGATGGCGAGATCATGGAACGGGCAGTCCTTCCCCGGGAGGAAGAGCAGCTCCGTCTTGCCGAGGTTCAGCTTGAGGTGGTGATCCGTCATCCACACTGATATGTCTGCCAGACATGCAGAGATGCGATTCGCCACCTGGTCATCAGAAGGGGGAAAGGAGAAGATTAATTGTGTGTCGTCTGCATAGCAATGATAGGAGAGACCATGTGAGGTTATGACAGAGCCAAGTGACTTGGTGTATAGCGAGAATAGGAGAGGGCCTAGAACAGAGCCCTGGGGGACACCCGTGGTGAGAGCGCGTGGCGAGGAGACAGATTCTCGCCACGCCACCTGGTAGGAGCGATCTGTCAGGTAGGACGCAATCCAAGCGTGGGCCGCGCCGGAGATGCCCAACTCGGAGAGGGTGGAGAGGAGGATCTGATGTTTCACAGTATCGAAGGCAGCCGATAGGTCTAGAAGGATGAGAGCAGAGGAGAGAGAGTTAGCTTTAGCAGTGCGGAGCGCCTCCGTGATACAGAGAAGAGCAGTCTCAGTTGAATGACTAGTCTTGAAACCTGACTGATTTGGATCAAGAAGGTCATTCTGAGAGAGATAGTGGGAGAGCTGGCCAAGGACGGCACGTTCAAGAGTTTTGGAGAGAAAAGAAAGAAGGGATACTGGTCTGTAGTTGTTGACATCGGAGGGGTCGAGTGTAGGTTTTTTCAGAAGGGGTGCAACTCTCGCTCTCTTGAAGACGGAAGGGACGTAGCCAGCGGTCAGGGATGAGTTGATGAGCGAGGTGAGGTAAGGGAGAAGGTCTCCGGAAATGGTCTGGAGAAGAGAGGAGGGGATAGGGTCAAGCGGGCAGGTTGTTGGGCGGCCGGCCGTCACAAAAAAGCGAGATTTCATCTGGAGAGAGAGGGAGAAAGAGGTCAGAGCACAGGGTAGGGCAGTGTGAGCAGAACCAGCGGTGTCGTTTGACTTAGCAAACGAGGATCGGATGTCGTCGACCTTCTTTTCAAAATGGTTGACGAAGTCATCTGCAGAGAGGGAGGAGGGGGGGGGGGGAGGAGGATTCAGGAGGGAGGAGAAGGTGGCAAAGAGCTTCCTAGGGTTAGAGGCAGATGCTTGGAATTTAGAGTGGTAGAAAGTGGCTTTAGCAGCAGAGACAGAGGAGGAAAATGTAGAGAGGAGGGAGTGAAAGGATGCCAGGTCCGCAGGGAGGCGAGTTTTCCTCCATTTCCGCTCGGCTGCCCGGAGCACTGTTCTGTGAGCTCGCAGTGAGTCGTCGAGCCACGGAGCGGGAGGGGAGGACCGAGCCGGCCTGGAGGATAGGGGACATAGAGAGTCAAAGGATGCAGAAAGGGAAGAGAGGAGGGTTGAGGAGGCAGAATCAGGAGATGGAGAAGGTATGAGCAGAGGGAAGAGATGATAGGATGGAAGAGGAGAGAGTAGCGGGGGAGAGAGAGCGAAGGTTGGGACGGCGCGATACCATCCGAGTAGGGGAAGTGTGGGAAGTGTTGGATGAGAGCGAGAGGGAAAAGGATACAAGGTAGTGGTCGGAGACTTGGAGGGGAGTTGCAATGAGGTTAGTGGAAGAACAGCATCTAGTAAAGATGAGGTCGGCGTATTGCCTGCCTTGTGAGTAGGGGGAAGGTGAGAGGGTGAGGTCAAAAGAGGAGAGGAGTGGAAAGAAGGAGGCAGAGAGGAATGAGTCAAAGGTAGACGTGGGGAGGTTAAAGTCGCCCAGGACTGTGAGAGGTGAGCCGTCCTCAGGAAAGGAGCTTATCAAGGCATCAAGCTCATTGATGAACTCTCCGAGGGAACCTGGAGGGCGATAAATGATAAGGATGTTAAGCTTGAAAGGGCTGGTAACTGTGACAGCATGGAATTCAAAGGAGGCGATAGACAGATGGGTAAGGGGAGAAAGAGAGAATGACCACTTGGGAGAGATGAGGATCCCGGTGCCACCACCCCGCTGACCAGAAGCTCTCGGGGTGTGCGAGAACACGTGGGCGGACGAAGAGAGAGCAGTAGGAGTAGCAGTGTTATCTGTGGTGATCCATGTTTCCGTCAGTGCCAAGAAGTCGAGGGACTGGAGGGAGGCATAGGCTGAGATGAACTCTGCCTTGTTGGCCGCAGATCGGCAGTTCCAGAGGCTACCGGAGACCTGGAACTCCACGTGGGTCGTGCGCGCTGGGACCACCAGATTAGGGTGGCCGCGGCCACGCGGTGTGGAGCGTTTGTATGGTCTGTGCAGAGAGGAGAGAACAGGGATAGATAGACACATAGTTGACAGGCTACAGAAGAGGCTACGCTAATGCAAAGGAGATTGGAATGACAAGTGGACTACACGTCTCAAATGTTCAGAAAGTTAAGCTTACGTAGCAAGAATCTTATTGACTAAAATGATTGAAATGATACAGTACTGCTGGAGTAGGCTAGCTGGCAGTGGCTGCGTTGTTGACTTTGTAGGCTAGCTGGCAGTGGCTGCGTTGTTGACACTACACTAATCAAGTCATTCCGTCGAGTGTAATAGTTTCTACAGTGCTGCTATTCGGGGGCTAGCTGGCTAGCTAGCAGTGTTGAGGTGTGACAGCAGTCTGGATCATACCATCTCTCCTCTCTCTGAAACATCTCTCCCTGTGTGTGTGAGAGAGACTGTGTGGTGTGTGTGTGTGTGTGTGTGTGTGTGTGTGTGTGTGTGTGTGTGTGTGTGTGTGTGTGTGTGTGTGTGTGTGTGTGTGTGAGAGAGAGAGAGACATTGTTGTGTGTGTGTGTGTGTGAGACCGTGTTTTGTGTGTGTGTGTACATTTGTGTTCATGACAGGGTATTGCGTTTGTTTAGTTGGCACCCCAAGAATCATTCTGGGAAATGTATCACTGCTCTATTTCCATAGTAACTGCCAGTTTTGAAATTAACCCTTTACCCACCCGGCTACCTGTTCCCCATCAAACACCAGTCATACCAGCACATCCCTGACTCATCTAGCTAGACCCAGGCCCTGTAGCAGACTCGTCTAGCTAGACCCAGGCCCTGTAGCTGACTCATCTAGCTAGACCCAGGTCCTGTAGCAGACTCATCTAGCTATACCCAGGTCCTGTAGCAGACTCACCTGCTGATGCTGATGTATCTGTTGATGAAGCTAGCTGTATCTGTTCATGATGCTAGCTGTATCAGTTGATGAAGCTAGCTGTATCTGTTGATGATGCTAGTTGTATCTGTTGATGAAGCTAGCTGTATCTGTTGATGATGCTAGTTGTATCTGTTGATGAAGCTCGCTGTATCTGTTCATGATTATAGCTGTATCTGTTGATGAAGCTACCTGTATCTGTTGATGAAGCTCGCTGTATCTGTTGATGAAGCTCGCTGTATCAGTTGATGAAGCTCGCTGTATCAGTTGATGAAGCTCGCTGTATCAGTTGATGAAGCTTGCTGTATCAGTTGATGAAGCTAGCTGTATCAGTTGATGAAGCTAGCTGTATCAGTTGATGAAGCTAGCTGTATCTGTTGATGAAGCTCGCTGTATCAGTTGATGAAGCTCGCTGTATCAGTTGATGAAGCTCGCTGTATCAGTTGATGAAGCTCGCTGTATCAGTTGATGAAGCTCGCTGTATCAGTTGATGAAGCTCGCTGTATCAGTTGATGAAGCTCGCTGTATCAGTTGATGAAACTAGCTGTATCTGTTGATGAAGCTCGCTGTATCTGTTGTTGAAGCTACCTGTATCTGTTCATGATGCTAGTTGTATCTGTTGACGAAGCTAGATGTATCTGTTGACGAAGCTAGCTGTATCTGTTGACGAAGCTAGCTGTATCTGTTGACGAAGCTAGCTGTATCTGTTGACGAAGCTAGCTGTATCTGTTGATGAAGCTAGCTGTATCTGTTGATGAAGCTAGCTGTATCTGTTCATGAAGCTAGCTGTATCTGTTCATGATGCTAGTTGTATCAGTTGAATGAGCTAGCTGTATCTGTTCATGATGCTAGCTGTATCTGTTGATGAAGCTAGCTGTATCTGTTGATGATGCTAGTTGTATCTGTTCATGATGCTAGCTGTATCTGTTCATGATGCTAGCTGTATCTGTTGATGATGCTAGTTGTATCTGTTGATGAAGCTAGCTGTATCTGTTCATGATGCTAGCTGTATCAGTTGATGAAGCTAGCTGTATCTGTTGATGATGCTAGTTGTATCTGTTGATGAAGCTAGCTGTATCTGTTGATGATGCTAGTTGTATCTGTTGATGAAGCTAGCTGTATCTGTTGATGAAGCTAGCTGTATCTGTTGATGAAGCTCTCTGTATCTGTTGATGAAGCTCTCTGTATCTGTTGATGAAGCTCTCTGTATCTGTTGATGAAGCTCGCTGTATCTGTTGATGAAGCTCGCTGTATCTGTTGATGAAGCTCGCTGTATCTGTTGATGAAGCCAGCTGTATCTGTTCATGATGCTAGCTGTATCTGTTCATGATGCTAGTTGTATCTGTAGTTGAAGCTCACTGTATCTGTTGATGATGCCAGCTGTATCTGTTCATGATGCTAGCTGTATCTGTTCATGATGCTAGTTGTATCTGTTGATGAAGCTAGCTGTATCTGTTGAACAAGCTAGTTGTATCAGTTGATGATGCTAGTTGTATCTGTTGATGACGCTCACTGTATCTGTTGATGAAGCTCGCTGTATCTGTTGATGAAGCTCGCTGTATCTGTTGATGAAGCTCGCTGTATCAGTTGATGATGCTAGTTGTATCAGTTGATGATGCTAGTTGTATCTGTTGATGAAGCTCGCTGTATCTGTGTGGTATTCAAGTCCTTCTGACACACACCTTGTCTATTTGCTGATGGTTCTGCACATGTAGTGCTTTACTAGTTCACTCAAATTAATTTGGGAAGTAATGCATAATGAAACTGTGTATTACTGTGTTTTGTTGTATTCCGGGGCTTGAGAGAATATTGTTGTGTGTGTTTGTATGGAGTTGCATGAAGAGTGTTTATGTGTATTACTGAGTCTCTCTCTCTCCCCCAGCTAAGGACCGTGAGGCGGGGCAGTGTCAACTGGACTCAGAAGTTCTGCCTAAAGTGGCCCGCATGACCGTCTCAGGGAAGAAACAGACCATGGGCTTTGACGTGCCGAGGTACAGCACACACACACACACACACACACACACACACACACACACACACACACACACACACACACACACACACACACACACACACACACTATGTTCATCAGCTTTTCTCTGGGGCAGACTGGAGAGATAACGACTATAGTAGTTGGGGATGTGAACAGTTGGGGAAGGGAACAGGAACAGTTGGGGAAGGGAACAGGAACAGTTGGGGAAGGGAACAAGAACAGTTGGGGAAGGGAACAGGAACAGTTGGTGAAGGGAACAGGAACAGTTGGGGAAGGGAACAGTTGGGGAAGGGGACAGGAACAGTTGGGGAAGGGAACAGGAACAGTTGGTGAAGGGAACAGGAACAGTTGGGGAAGGGAACAGTTGGGGAAGGGGACAGGAACAGTTGGGGAAGGGAACAGGAACAGTTGGGGAAGGGAACAGTCGGGGAAGGGAACAGGAACAGTTGGTGAAGGGAACAGGAACAGTTGGGGAAGGGAACAGTTGGGGAAGGGGACAGGAACAGTTGGGGAAGGGAACAGGAACAGTTGGGGAAGGGAACAGGAACAGTTGGGGAAGGGAACAGGAACAGTTGGGGAAGGGAACAGGAACAGTTGGGGAAGGGAACAGTTGGGGAAGGGAACAGGAACAGTTGGGGAAGGGAACAGGAACAGTTGGGGAAGGGAACAGGAACAGTTGGGGAAGGGAACAGGAACAGTTGGGGAATGGAACGGGAACAGTTGGGGAATGGAACGGGAACAGTTGGGGAATGGAACGGGAACAGTTGGGGAATGGAACGGGAACAGTTGGGGAAGGGAACAGGAACAGTTGGGGAAGGGAACAGGAACAGTTGGGGAAGGGAACAGGAACAGTTGGGGAAGGGAACAGTTGGGGAAGGGAACAGGAACAGTTGGGGAAGGGAACAGGAACAGTTGGGGAAGGGAACAGGAACAGTTGGGGAAGGGAACAGGAACAGTTGGGGAAAGGAACAGTTGGGGAAGGGAACAGGAACAGTTGGGGAAGGGAACAGTTGGGGAAGGGAACAGGAACAGTTGGGGAAGGGAACAGGAACAGTTGGGGAAGGGAACAGGAACAGTTGGGGAAGGGAACAGGAACAGTTGGGGAAAGGAACAGTTGGGGAAGGGAACAGGAACAGTTGGGGAAGGGAACAGGAACAGTTGGTGAATGGAACGGGAACAGTTGGTGAATGGAACGGGAACAGTTGGTGAATGGAACGGGAACAGTTGGTGAATGGAACGGGAACAGTTGGGGAAGGGAAGGGAACAGTTGGGGAAGGGAAGGGAACAGTTGGGGAAGGGAACGGGAACAGTTGGGGAAGGGAACAGGAACAGTTGGGGAAGGGAACAGGAACAGTTGGGGAAGGGAACGGGAACAGTTGGGGAAGGGAACAGGAACAGTTGGGGAAGGGAACAGGAACAGTTGGGGAAGGGAAGGGAACAGTTGGGGAAGGGAAGGGAACAGTTGGGGAAGGGAAGGGAACAGTTGGTGAAGGGAACGGGAACAGTTGGGGAAGGGAAGAGGAACAGTTGGGGAAGGGAACAGTTGGGGAAGGGAACAGGAACAGTTGGGGAAGGGAACAGGAACAGTTGGGGAAGGGAACAGGAACAGTTGGGGAAGGGAACAGGAACAGTTGGGAAAGGGAACAGGAACAGTTGGGGAAGCGAACAGGAAAAGTTGGGGAAGGGAAGAGGAACAGTTGGGGAAGGGAACAGGAACAGTTGGGGAAGGGAACAGTTGGGGAAGGGAACAGGAACAGTTGGGGAAGGGAACAGTTGGTGAAGGGAACGGGAACAGTTGGTGAATGGAACGGGAACAGTTGGTGAATGGAACGGGAACAGTCGGTGAATGGAACGGGAACAGTCGGGGAAGGGAACGGGAACAGTCGGGGAAGGGAACGGGAACAGTCGGTGAAGGGAACGGGAACAGTCGGTGAAGGGAACGGGAACAGTCGGGGAAGGGAACGGGAACAGTCGGGGAAGGGAACGGGAACAGTCGGGGAAGGGAACGGGAACAGTCGGGGAAGGGAACGGGAACAGTCGGGGAAGGGAACGGGAACAGTCGGGAAAGGGAACGGGAACAGTTGGGGAAGCGAACAGGAACAGTTGGGGAAGGGAACAGGAACAGTTGGGGAAGGGAACAGGAACAGTTGGTGAAGGGAACAGTTGGGGAAGGGAACGGGAACAGTCGGGGAAGGGAACGGGAACAGTCGGGGAAGGTAACGGGAACAGTCGGTGAAGGGAACGGGAACAGTCGGTGAAGGGAACGGGAACAGTCGGTGAAGGGAACGGGAACAGTCGGTGAAGGGAACGGGAACAGTTGGGGAAGGGAACAGTTGGGGAAGGGGACAGGAACAGTTGGGGAAGGGAACAGTTGGGGAAGGGGACAGGAACAGTTGGGGAAGGGAACAGGAACAGTTGGGGAAGGGAACAGGAACAGTTGGGAAAGGGAACAGGAACAGTTGGGAAAGGGAACAGGAACAGTTGGGGAAGGGAACAGGAACAGTTGGGGAAGGGAACAGGAACAGTTGGGGAAGGGAACAGAAACAGTTGGTGAAGGGAACAGTTGGGGAAGGGAACAGGAACAGTTGGGGAAAGGAACAGGAACAGTTGGGGAAGGGAACAGTTGGGGAAGGGAACAGGAACAGTTGGAGAAGGGAACAGTTGGTGAAGGGAACAGGAACAGTTGGTGAAGGGAACGGGAACAGTTGGGGAAGGGAACGGGAACAGTTGGGGTAGGGAACAGTTGGGTAAGGGAACGGGAACAGTTGGGGAAGGGAACAGGAACAGTTGGGGAAGGGAACAGGAACAGTTGGGGAAGGGAACAGGAACAGTTGGGGAAGGGAACCGGGACAGTTGGGAACTTAATATTTTCTTATCTCTTACTTGTTTCAATTGTTTTGTTTCTTTGTTGATATTTTCTTAAAACTGCATCGTTAAGGGCTTCTAAGTAAGCATTTCACTGTCAGGTCAACACCTGTTGTATTCGGTGCGTGTGACTAATAACATAGGATTTGAACTGGAACACTTAGGGACAGAAACGGCGACATCACTGATTCATCGATCCAGGTCCTGTAGCAGACTGCTGTAGCCTCATCCGTTAAGGGTTCATTCCAGAGAGGAATGACAAAACACAAACCACCACAGGAGCAGGGACATTAGGGGACGGAGACATTAGGGGACGGAGACATTAGGGGACGGAGACATTAGGGGACGGGGACATTAGGGGTCAGGGACAGAGACATTAGGGGACAGGGACAGGGACATTAGGGGACAGGGACATTAGGGGACAGGGACAGAGCCATTAAGGGACAGAGACATTAGGGGAAGGAGACATTAAGGGACAGGGACAGAGACATTAGGGGACGTAGACATTAGGGGACAGGGACATTAGGGGTCAGGGACAGAGACATTAGGGGACAGAGACATTAGGGGACAGGGACATTAGGGGACAGGGACATTAGGGGACAGGGACATTAGGGGACGGAGACATTAGGGGACGGAGACATTAGGGGACGGAGACATTAGGGGACGGAGACAGAGACATTAGGGGACGGAGACATTAGGGGACGGAGACATTAGGGGAAGGAGACATTAGGGGTCAGGGACAGAGACATTAGGGGACAGAGACATTAGGGGACAGGGACAGAGACATTAGGGGACAAGGACAGAGACATTAGGGGACAGGGACATTAGGGGACAGGGACATTAGGGGACAGGGACATTAGGGGACAGGGACAGAGCCATTAAGGGACAGAGACATTAGGGGAAGGAGACATTAAGGGACAGGGACAGAGACATTAGGGGACGTAGACATTAGGGGACAGGGACATTAGGGGTCAGGGACGGAGACATTAGGGGACGGAGACATTAGGGGACGGAGACATTAGGGGTCAGGGACAGAGACATTAGGGGACAGAGACATTAGGGGACAGGGACAGAGACATTAGGGGACAAGGACAGAGACATTAGGGGACAGGGACATTAGGGGACAGGGACAGAGCCATTAAGGGACAGAGACATTAGGGGAAGGAGACATTAAGGGACAGGGACAGAGACATTAGGGGACGTAGACATTAGGGGACAGGGACATTAGGGGTCAGGGACAGAGACATTAGGGGACAGAGACATTAGGGGACAGAGACATTAGGGGACAGAGACATTAGGGGACAGAGACATTAGGGGACAGGGACAGAGACATTAGGGGACAGGGACATTCCATCTGGTTTGAGGTGAGTGGGACAAAACACACCTCCAGGCTGTGTAAGGGCTATTTGACCAAGAAGGAGAGTGATTGAGTACTGCACCAGATGACCTGGCCTCCACAATCACCTGACCTCAGCCCAATAGGGATGGTTTGGGATAAGTTGGACAAGAGAGTGAAGGAAAAGCAGCCAACAAGTGCTCAGCATATGTGGGAACTCTTTCAAGACTGTTGGAAAACAATTCCAGGTGAAGCTGGTTGAGAGAATGCCAAAGGTGTGAAAAGCTGTCATCAAGGCAAAGGGGGAATGTTTAACACTTTTTTTCTTTTCTTCGTCAAGGCAAATGGTGAAGAATCTCAAATGTAAATTATCCAGTTGAAGTCGGAAGTTTACATACACTTAGGTTGAAGTCATTAAAACTAATTTTTCAACCACACCACAAATGTCTTGTTAACAAACTATAGTGTTGCCAAGTCAGTCAGGACATCTACTGTGTTCAGGACACAAGTCATTTTTGCAACAATTGTTTACAGACAGATTATTTCACTGATAATTCACTGTATCTCAATTCCAGTGGGTCAGAAGTTTACATACACTAAGCTGACTGTGCCTTTAAACAGATTGGAAAATTCTAGAAAATAATGTCATGGCTTTAGAAGCTTCTGATAGGCTAATTGACATCATTTGAGTCAATTGGAGGTGTACCTGTGGATTAGAGGTTGCCGATTAATTAGGGCCAATTTCAAGTTTTATAACAATCGGAATTCGGTATTTTTGGGCGCCAATTTTTAAAATATTTTTTTATACCTTTATTTAACTAGGCAAGTCAGTTAAGAACACATTCTTATTTTAATGATGGTTGATGATATTACTAGATATTATGTAGCGTGTCCTGCATTGCATATAATCTGACTGAGAATGCAAGTATCTAAGTATCTGACTGAGCGATGGTAGGCAGAAGCAGGCTCGTAAGCATTCATTCAAACAGCACTTTCGTGCGATTTGCCAGCAGCTCTTCGTTGTGCGTCAAGCATTGCTCTGTTTATGACTTCAAGCCTATCAACTCCCGAGATGAAGCTGGTATAACCGAAGTGAAATGTCTAGCTAGTTAGCGCGCTCTAATAGCGTTTCAAACGTCACTCGCTTTGAGCCTTCTTGTAGTTGTTCCCCTTGCTCTGCATGGGTAATGCTGCTTCGAGGGTGGCTGTTGTCGTTGTGTTGCTGGTTTGAGTCCAGGGAGGAGCGAGGAGAGGGATGGAAGCTATACTGTTACACTGGCAATACTAAAGTGCCTATAAGAACATCCAATAGTCAAAGGTTAATGAAATACAAATGGTATAGAGGGAAATAGTCCTATACTTCCTATAATAACTACAACCTAAAACTTCTTACCTGGGAATATTGAAGACTCATGTTAAAAGGAACCACCCACCAGCTTTCATATGTTCTCATGTTCTGAGCAAGGAACTTAAATGTTAGCTTTCTTACATGGCACATATTGCACTGAAAAATCATAATCGGTCGACCTCTACTTCAAGGCTTACTTTCAAACTCAGTGCCTCTTTGCTTGACATCAGCCAAGACCTCAGAAAAGATAATTTGTGGACCTCCACAAGTCTGGTTCATCCTTGAGAGCAATTTCAAAACACCTGAAGGTACCACGTTCATCTGTACAAACAAAACGCAGGTATAAACACCATGGGACCACGCAGCCGTCATACCGCTCAGGAAGGAGACGCGTTCTGTCTCCTAGAGATGAAGGTACTTTGGTGCAAAAAGTGCAAATGAATCCCAGAACAACAGCAAAGGACCTTGTGAAGATGCTGGAGGAAACCGGTACAAAAGTATCTATATCCACAGTAAAACAAGTCCTATATCGACATAACCTGACAGAGCGCTCAGCAAGGAAGAAGCCACTGCTCCAAAACCCCCATGAAAAAGCTAGACTACGGTTTGCAACTGCACATGGGGACAAATATTGTACTTTTTGGAGAAATGCCCTCTGGTCTGATGAAATAAAAATAAAACTGTTTGGCCATAATGACCATCGTTATGTTTGGAGGAAAAAGGGTGAGGTTTGCAACCCGAAGAACACCATCCCAACCGTGAAGCACGGCGGTGGCAGCATCATGTTGTGGGGGTGCTTTGCTGCAGGAGGGACTGGTGCACTTCACAAAATAGATGGCATCATGAGGATATATGATGTAGGATATATGATGTGGACATATTGAAGCAACATTTCAAGACATCAGTCAGGAAGTTAAACCTTGGTCGCAAATGGGTCTTCCAAATGGACAATGACCCCAAGCAGACTTCCAAAGTTGTGGCAAAATGGCTTCAGGACAACAAAGTCAAGGTATTGGAGTGGCCATCACAAAGCCCTGACGTCAATCCTATTGAACATTTGGGGCAGAACTGAAAAAGGGTGTGCGAACAAGGAGGCCAACAAACCTGACTCAGTTACACCAGCTCTGTCAGGAGGAATGGGCCAATATCCACCCAACTTATTGTGGAAGGCTACATGAAACGTTAACCCAAGTTAAACAATTTAAAGGCAATGCTACCAAATACTAATTGAGTGTATGTAAACTTCTGACCCACTGGGAATGTGATGAAAGAAATAAAAGCTGAAATAAATCATTCTCTCTACTATTATTCTGACATTTCCCATTCTTATAGTGGTGATCCTAACTGACCTAAAGACAGGGAATTTGTACTCTTGATTAAATGTCAAGAATTGTGGAAAAACTGAGTTTAAATGTATTTGGCTAAGGTGTATTAAAATTCCAACTTCAACGGTATTTGGATTTTGTTTAATACTTTTTTGGTTACCACATGATTCCATAATATGTGTTACTTGGCACAAAATTACCTTCCCGGTCCCCTCTTCCCGGTCCCCTCTTCCATGTTCCCTCTTCCCTATCCCCTGTCCCCTCTTCCCGGTCCCCTCTTCCCGGTCCCCTCTTCCCTGTCCCCTCTTCCCTGTCCCCTCTTCCCTGTCCCCTCTCCCCTGTCCCCTCTCCCCTTTCCCCTCTTCCCGGTCCCCTCTTCCCTGTCCCCTCTTCCCTGTCCCCTCTTCCCTGTCCCCTGTCTCCTGTCCCCTCTCCCCTGTCCCCTCTTCCCGGTCCCCTCTTCCCTGTCCCCTCTTCCCTGTCCCCTGTCTCCTGTCCCCTCTCCCCTGTCCCCTCTTCCCGGTCCCCTCTTCACTGTCCTATCAAAACAAACTAACTTGATTGTAGCATGTCTTACCAGGGTTATACTGAAGATTTCCTTAACAAGAAGAAGTTAAATAAATGATTCTTCTCTTCTTGTGGTCCTGTCCATCCAGTACAGAGGAGAACGGGGTTGTCCCCAGCCCCTCCGTCCATCGTAGGGGTAGCCCTGATGACATGACCATGAAAACCAGCCCCGAAACCCCCTCCAAGCGTCCGGAGACACCTTCTAAAGGGTTCGGGGGGGCAGAGGAGCCCACTTCCGTCCCCACCCCAGGACGTACCCCGGGGAAGGCCAAGCAACAGCTGAACGTCAGGGCCGAGCTGGAGAAGAGACAAGGGGGCAAGTCTCTACTCAACCTGGTGGTTATAGGTACATAAACGAGCGTGTCTCCTGGAACGCCACATTCCTCTCACACACTCATGGACTGAATCACATAAACTATACTGTTACAGAGATTATACTGTCGGCGTGGTCACAGAGGCTACGCTGTCGGCGTGGTCACAGAGGCTACGCTGTCGGCGTGGTTACAGAGGCTACGCTGTCGGCGTGGTCACAGAGGCTACGCTGTCGGCGTGGTCACAGAGGCTACGCTGTCGGCGTGGTCACGGAGGCTACGCTGTCGGCGTGGTTACGGAGGCTACGCTGTTGGCGTGGTCACGGAGGCTACGCTGTCGGCGTGGTCACGGAGGCTACGCTGTCGGCGTGGTCACGGAGGCTACGCTGTCGGCGTGGTCACGGAGGCTACGCTGTCGGCGTGGTCACGGAGGCTACGCTGTCGGCGTGGTCACGGAGATCGGAACATGTTCAGTACGATTCCTGTTTTCTCTTCACCCCCCTCCTCTCCAGGTCATGTGGATGCTGGGAAGAGCACTCTGATGGGTCACCTGCTGTACCTGTTGGGAAACGTCAATAAACGCACCATGCACAAGTACGAACAGGAGTCCAAAAAGGCTGGCAAGGCCTCGTTCGCCTACGCATGGGTCCTGGATGAGACCGGGGAGGAGAGGAACAGGTACAGACAAACGCTTCCACACACATACCCACCTACTCTGCAAAACACCCACTGAATCCGTGTGTGTGTGTGTGTGTGTGTGTGTGTGTGTGTGTGTGTGTGTGTGTGTGTGCGTGCGTGTGTGTGTGTGTGTGTGTATTTTCCAGGGGTGTAACCATGGACGTGGGGATGACTAAGTTTGAGACGGCCTCTAAGGTGGTGACTCTGATGGACGCTCCTGGACACAAAGACTTCATCCCTAACATGATCACTGGCGCGGCCCAGGTACGTCCAGACCTCATCCCTAACATGATCACTGGCGCGGCCCAGGTACGTCCAGACCTCATCACTAACATGATCACTGGCGCGGCCCAGGTACGTCCAGACCTCATCCCTAACATGATCACTACCAGTACTACTGGTGCTACTGGTACTACTGGTACTACTGGTGCTACTTGTGCTACTGGTGCTACTGGTACTACTGGTGCTACTTGTGCTACTGGTGCTACTGGTGCTACTGGTACTACTGGTGCTACTGGTACTACTGGTGCTACTGGTACTACTGGTACTACTGGTGCTACTGGTGCTACTGGTACTACTGGTACTACTGGTGCTACTTGTGCTACTGGTGCTACTGGTACTACTGGTACTACTGGTGCTACTGGTACTACTGGTGCTACTGGTACTACTGGTGCTACTGGTACTACTGGTACTACTGGTGCTACTGGTGCTACTTGTGCTACTGGTACTACTGGTGCTACTGGTACTACTGGTGCTACTTGTGCTACTGGTGCTACTGGTGCTACTGGTACTACTGGTGCTACTGGTACTACTGGTGCTACTGGTACTACTGGTGCTACTTGTGCTACTGGTACTACTGGTGCTACTGGTACTACTGGTGCTACTGGTACTACTGGTGCTACTGGTACTAATTGAGTGACTGTCAGTGACTGACATAATAAGGGAGAAACTTCTGATGCACAATTTTCTAAATTGCACATCGTGTATTGTACTATTCTAACTCTCAACAGTAAGTTCAGATCCCGATTTCAGATCCCCAAAAACATATTTCATGAAGTAAAACATAGATAGTGCTTTCATAAAGTAAAACATAGATAGTGCTTTCATAAAGTAAAACATAGATAGTGCTTTCATAAAGTAAAACATAGATAGTGCTTTCATAAAGTAAAACATAGTGCTTTCATAAAGTAAAACATAGATAGTGCTTTCATAAAGTAAAACATAGATAGTGCTTTCATAAAGTAAAACATAGATAGTGCTTTCATAAAGTAAAACATAGATAGTGCTTTCATAAAGTAAAACATAGATAGTGCTTTCATAAAGTAAAACATAGATAGTGCTTTCATAAAGTAAAACATAGATAGTGCTTTCATAAAGTAAAACATAGATAGTGCTTTCATAAAGTAAAACATAGTGCTTTCATAAAGTAAAACATAGTGCTTTCATAAAGTAAAACATAGATAGTGCTTTCATAAAGTAAAACATAGTGCTTTCATAAAGTAAAACATAGTGCTTTCATAAAGTAAAACATAGATAGTGCTTTCATAAAGTAAAACATAGTGCTTTCATAAAGTAAAACATAGTGCTTTCATAAAGTAAAACATAGATAGTGCTTTCATAAAGTAAAACATAGATAGTGCTTTCATAAAGTAAAACATAGATAGTGCTTTCATAAAGTAAAACATAGATAGTGCTTTCATAAAGTAAAACATAGATAGTGCTTTCATAAAGTAAAACATAGATAGTGCTTTCATAAAGTAAAACATAGATAGTGCTTTCATAAAGTAAAACATAGATAGTGCTTTCATAAAGTAAAACATAGATAGTGCTTTCATAAAGTAAAACATAGATAGTGCTTTCATAAAGTAAAACATAGATAGTGCTTTCATAAAGTAAAACATAGATAGTGCTTTCATAAAGTAAAACATAGATAGTGCTTTCATAAAGTAAAACATAGATAGTGCTTTCATAAAGTAAAACATAGATAGTGCTTTCATAAAGTAAAACATAGATAGTGCTTTCATAAAGTAAAACATAGATAGTGCTTTCATAAAGTAAAACATAGATAGTGCTTTCATAAAGTAAAACATAGATAGTGCTTTCATAAAGTAAAACATAGATAGTGCTTTCATAAAGTAAAACATAGATAGTGCTTTCATAAAGTAAAACATACCTTAAGGGAACATTTTGACATTTTCTGTATGGTTAGTGAAAAAGTCAATTTTGCAAATGTACGGTCCCTTACTAGACGTCCGAAAACATTTGTAAAATTTGGGGACAGCGTCGGGCCGAGCAGCAGGGCCAGACCTACCGGGAAGTCATCAAATGAACTTTGTCGGACATTCGGTTTTCGTTTTATAAAATAATCAAATTTTGGTCATTTTTCCGCTATGCCGGAAAATCCCACAAGAGGGCATAAGCAATCATATTGCAATTTGACAAAACATCACGAATCACGACGGGGCCTTATCTCGAAAACTGAAAATATTTCGAAGCCGAAACTTGGTGAGCATAGGTTTGGAATAATGGGCAGTTGGTCCCGAACAAGATGGCGTCTAGGCCTCAACGGTTTTTGAGTTATGGCCATTTTTCTGGGATTAAAGGTCCAAAATGAAAATAGAGAAATTATTTTTTCACTTCACGTCAAAGTCAAGGAGCCTCCGGTGTCAATAAAAAAGAAATCAGCCATTTATCTATCGTCATTTAGGAGAAATCGTACAATGACAGATTTGTGATGTTCAAATATAGTTTTTTTTTTCAACAGTTACAGATCCAGTTGCAGGGTGTTCATACGAATATTTTTAAAGTGTGCTGCGGAGCTCTGTGAGATTTCTGTGATTTTCTATGATTTTCTGAAATAACACACACTCACTAAACCCTCCGTAAATAACTCAGTTCTTAACGTAAAGACTTAAAACTCAGGATTCTGTAAGAGGCTACCTCAGTCATGACATGTGTGTACTTATAGCTTCCTGTGCCAACCGGAAGTGCCTTAAATGGTGTCATAGTGGCTGTTTCCAAGGGTTAAAAAGGTCAGATCTTTTAAAACTTCATATGTGTGACTAGGTAACCCTCCTGAACTGTAAATCAGTCATTTCTCCCAGCAGATGTCAAAGAAAAGCTCTCACACACACACAGCAAGGATGGAGTAAAAAGTGCGGTGCCTAAAGACACAGAGAGCGGGCAATGGCATAAACATAATCCCTAGGCCGTGCCGAGTTCAACGAGATATCCCGCTTGACCGTAGCTCACTCGGCCTGAGAGCAGCGAGCATTAGAAAAGTAGGCCCAAAATGAAGCCTGCACCACAACGTCATTTGATTTTGGGTGACAGCGGCGGAACCGTTAGGTTTAGAAAGACAATTCAACCACAGGAATGTTCCTAAGGGCCTTCCGATCCGTGCAAGCCTAACTTTGACCGTGTGACATTAACCCTTCACAGTAAAACAGGGTTTTTGATCTCATAGAATACAATGATATCTCTCCCCATAGGAATACATTGCCTGCTCCCATAAATTCAACCTGGAGCCTATATGGGTTATGAATGCTGTATGAACCTGTCTTCGGTACCAGTCCATCAGGCCACTATAAGGTCTACCTGTGTCGATTCTAAGCTTCCTGGACCAACCGGAAGTGGTTAAAATCGCCTAAAAGTGTATACCCATAACCTGCCTGCAGTTTGATAGACATAGTACATTCAACCCTGTGTAAATCAGTCAGTTTTTATGGTAAAGACTTAAAACTCAGGATTCTGTAATATAATACCCCAATGAGGATGTGTGTTGAGTTATAGCTTCCTGTGCCAACCGGAAGTGTCATAATTGGTGTCTCATGGGCTGTTTCGAGGGTTAAAAAAAAATCTGATCTTTCCAAAACTTCATATATGTGATTAGGCAACCCCCATGAACTGTAAATCAGTCATTTTTCCCATAAAATTTCAAAGGAAAACTAAATCACACACACACAGCTTGGAAGGAGGGACCCATTGGGGTGCGTAGAGACATACACTCCCTGCATTAGTTAACCTTGTTGGAACTTTTAAAGAACCGTCAGACCTAGAGTTCCGAAACTTTAGAATCCTGTTCTAGACCTCAGGTCGATAGTGCGTGGTGAGTTACGTCGCTCTAGAAGGTTCTCGGACCGAGAAACAGCCTCGTACATTTGCAATGACTTCAATTCATTTTTGCATCACGAAAATGTCGACATTTAGAAATGTCTCAGTCACAGGACTAGGTGCATTGTGACCGTCTCGGCCCATAGAGACAGAACCCAACGTTTCTGTCCGATAGCTCATTCAAGGACCCCGTAGCAAGTCATGGAAAAAAGTGGATTTTCAGCACCAATTAGGGTTTTGCTCGGACACCAAATGACCTATCGAGCCGAAACTTGGGATTCGGGGTCGCCTCAGCTAGGCCTACACATAACACAAGAAATGGACCCGCAGCTAGAACGTAACTACGTGTTTTATGTTTTTTATGGTTTGAACCGAAGGCGTTGTGAATTTTGGGCCAGCTCTGAAGTATGTGATAGTTGGCTACTAAACGAGTTGGGAAAAGTGGGTTTGGTGTCAGTTTGTATCAGTTTGGTGTCAGAATGATATCAAATTGACTGATGGACGGTGAATTGCAGGTGACTCTTGTCCATTTGCAATATGTTTAAGCGGTGAGGTACCATCACCAAAAGCGACATTCTGAAATCAACCCTAACGAGCGGTGGAGAGGTACCAGAATCACTGCCCAGCCATCCCGAGTTCATCGGGCCAGTCAATTTGGCATTCCTGCATGATTTTTATAGCATGACAAATTGGTGATGGTGAATGCCCAGTTAACCATATTGCAAATGCACAGTGACTTTGCAAAAGTGAGAAAACATAAACAATTGGACATTCTGAAATCAACCCTAACGAGCGATGGAGAGGTACCACTGGCAGAACAGAGATGCCTGTTAAGACTATTTGTCAATAACAGCTGGTGCGCGATGTCTAATATTAAAGAAGTCTCCAGGTATTGCTTGCCTGAGGTAGAATACCTCATGATAAGCTGTAGACTACACTATCTACCAAGAGATCTCATCTATATTATTCATAGCCGTCTATTGACCACCACAAACCTACGCTGGCAATAAGACACACTCAACCAGCTGTTTAAGGCCCCTCAACCAGCTGGATAAGGCCACTCAACCAGCTGTATAAGGCCACTCAACCAGCTGGATAAGGCCACTCAACCAGCTGGATAAGGCCACTCAACCAGCTGGATAAGGCCACTCAACCAGCTGGATAAGGCCACTCAACCAGCTGGATAAGGCCACTCAACCAGCTGGATAAGGCCACTCAACCAGCTGGATAAGGCCACTCAACCAGCTGTATAAGGCCACTCAACCAGCTGTATAAGGTCACTCAACCAGCTGTATAAGGCCACTCAACCAGCTGTATAAGGCCACTCAACCAGCTGTATAAGGCCATAAGCAAAGAAGAAAATGCTCATCCAGAAGTGGTGCTCCTAGTGGCCGGGGACGTTAATGCAGGGAACTCAAACCCGTTCTACCTCATTTCTACCAGCATGTCACATGTGCAACCAGAGGGAAACAAACTTTATACCACCTTCACTCCACACACAGAGACGAGTACAAAGCTCTTCCTCGTCCTCCATTTGGCAAATCTGACCATAATTATATCCTCCGGATTCCTGCTTACAAGCAAAAGCTAAAGCAGGAAGTACCAGTGTCTCAATACGGAATTGGTCAGATGCCGTGGATGCTACACTTCAGGACTGGAATATGTTCCGGGATTCCTCCGATGGCATTGAGGAAGGAGGATCAGTCATTGGCACAAGAAGCGGTACCAGAGGTCCAAGTCTAGGTCCAAAAGGCTCCTTAACAGCTTCTACCCCCCAAGCCATAAGACTGCTGAACAATGAATCAAAATGGCCACCCGGACTATTTACATTTGACTGCTGCTACTCGCTGTTTATTATTTATGCATAGTCACTTTACCCGTACCTACATATACAAATGACCCCGTCTATAGCCTCGGTATTGTTATTTGAATGTGTTACTTTTTATATATTTTTTTACTTTAGTTTATTTGGTAAATATTTTCTTAACCAACAATGCATTTCAATAAATGGAGTTAAGGGCTTGTCAGTCAGCATTTCACAGTAAACACTTGTTCTATTTGGCACATGTGGCAAAGTTTGATTTGATGTTAGGTAAATCTTTGAAATTGTTGCATGTTTGTTCAGTATAAATGGAAAGATACAGCTTATACAGAATGTCCTCATTATGGCCTGTAATACAGATCAGAATGTCCTCATTATGGCCTGTAATACAGATCAGAATGTCCTCATTAGGGTCTTTAATACAGATCAGAATGTCCTCATTAGGGTCTTTAATACAGATCAGAATGTCCTCATTAGGGTCTTTAATACAGATCAGAATGTCCTCATTAGGGTCTTTAATACAGATCAGAATGTCCTCATTATGGCCTGTAATACAGATCAGAATGTCCTCATTATGGCCTGTAATACAGATCAGAATGTCCTCATTAGGGTCTTTAATACAGATCAGAATGTCCTCATTAGGGTCTTTAATACAGATCAGAATGTCCTCATTAGGGTCTTTAATACAGATCAGAATGTCCTCATTAGGGTCTTTAATACAGATCAGAATGTCCTCATTATGGCCTGTAATACAGATCAGAATGTCCTCATTATGGCCTGTAATACAGATCAGAATGTCCTCATTATGGCCTGTAATTCAACAGGTGTTTGTAACCTGTGTGTCTCCTCACAGGCGGACGTGGCGGTGTTAGTGGTAGATGCCAGCAGAGGTGAGTTTGAGGCAGGGTTCGAGGCGGGTGGGCAGACGCGAGAGCACGGCCTTCTGGTCCGTTCGTTGGGCGTCACGCAGCTCGCGGTTGCCGTCAACAAGATGGACCAGGTGAGAACAACGTTACCACTACTACTAGGTGTAGCCACGGCAACGCCCGTTACTCTGACAACAGTGTAATTTATGGTACAATCGTATTGTAAGATATGGCAATGTTTAAAAAGGAAGTGTGTGTGTGTGTAACAGGTAAACTGGCAACAGGAGCGATTCAAAGAGATCATCTCCAAACTTGGACATTTCCTGAAACAGGCTGGATTTAAGGTGGGTGGCTACGGTTAGGACCTATGACCTGGAGCTAGGGTTAGGACCTATGACCTGGAGCTAGGGTTAGGACCTTCAACCTTTGACCTGGAGCTAGGGTTAGGACCTTTGACCTGGAGCTAGTGTTAGGACCTTTGACCTGGAGCTAGGGTTAGGACCTTTGACCTGGAGCTAGGGTTAGGACCTTTGACCTGGAGCTAGGGTTAAGATCTTTGACCTGGAGCTAGGGTTAGGACCTTTGACCTGGAGCTAGGGTTAAGATCTTTGACCTGGAGCTAGGGTTAGGACCTTTGACCTGGAGCTAGGGTTAGGACTTTCAACCTTTGACCTGGAGCTAGGGTTAGGACCTTTGACCTGGAGCTAGGGTTAGGACCTTTGACCTGGAGCTAGGGTTAGGACCTTTGACCTGGAGCTAGGGTTAAGATCTTTGACCTGGAGCTAGGGTTAGGACCTTTGACCTGGAGCTAGGGTTAGGACCTTTGACCTGGAGCTAGGGTTAGGACCTTTGACCTGGAGCTAGGGTTAGTGGACACTGAATTAAGACAATCAAGCTAACCTAAACTACAGTTTCATTGTGTTTCTAATAGTGTTATATTTCTAATGCGTTTATAGCAGTGTTTTATGTGTTATGTTTATAGAGATCCTATATCTAATTTATAGCCTAGTTTTATGGTTGTGCTCTTTCCCAGGACTCTGTTCTACGTTAGTTATTGCAGTGTTATGTTATGTGTTGTCTGTCCCGACCCGTAGGCTGTCAGGACAGAACCTGACCACTGAGACCTCTATAACAGTGTTATGCAGTGGACAGATTAAGAGAGGATGTTGAGTTCAAATCAGATTTTATTTGTCACATGCGCCGAATACAACAGTGAAATGCTTACTTACAAGCTCTGAACCAACAATTTAGTTTTAAGTCAAATTCCTAAAAAAATAAAAGTAACAAATAATAAAATAAGAATAGCGAGACTTTAGAGTCAATGTGCGGAGGCATCAGTTGGTCGAGGTAATTGAGGTAATATCTACATGTCGGTAGAGTTATTAAAGTGATTATGCATAGATGATAAACAGAGAACTTCAGTGGTGTAGAAGAGGGGGGAGGCAATGCAAATAGTCTGGGTAGATATTTGATTATGTTTTCAAGAGTGTGATGGCTTGTGGGTAGACGCTGTTTAGAAGCCTCTTGGACCTAGACTTGGCGCTCCGGTACCGCTTGCCGTGTGGTAGCAGAGAGAACAGTCTAACAGTCTAGGGTGACTGGAATCTTTGACAATATTTAGGGCCTTCCTCTGACACCGCCTGGGATAGAGGTCCTGGATGGTAGGAAGCTTGGCCCCAGTGATGTACTGTACACTACCCTCTGTAGGGCCTTCCTCTGACACCGCCTGGTATAGAGGTCCTGGATGGTAGGAAGCTTGGCCCCAGTGATGTACTGGGCCGTACGCACTACCCTCTGTCGTTGTTTGCGGTCGGAGGCCGAGCAGTGGCCATACCAGGCTGTGATGCAACCAGTAAGGATGCTCTCGATGGTGCAGCTGTAAAACATTTTGAGGATCTGAGGACCCATGCCAAATATATTCAGACTTCTGAGGGGGAATAGGCTTTGTCGTGACCTCTTCACGACTGTCTTGGTATGTTTGGACCATGATAGTTTGTTGGTAATGTGAACACCATGGAATTTGAAGCTCTCAACCTGCTCCACTACAGCCCTGTCAATGTTAATGGGGGCGTGTATTCGGTCCTCCTTTTCCTGTTGTCCACCATCATCTCCTTTGTCTTGATCACGTTGAGGAGGAAGTTGTTGTCCTGGCACCACCCGGCCAGGTCTCTGACCTCCTTCCTATAGGCTGTCTCGTCGTTGTCGGTGATCAGGCCTACCACTGTTGTGTCATTGGCAAACTTAATGATGGTGTTGGTGTCGTATTTGGCCATGCAGTCGTGAGTGAACAGGGAGTACAGGAGGGGACTAAGCACGCACCCCTGAGGGGCCCCTGTGTTGAGGATCAGCGTGGCAGATGTGTTGCTACCTACCCTCACCACCTGGTGCAGCCCGTCAGGAAGTCCAGGATCCAGTTGCAGAGGGAGGTGTTTAATCCCAGGGTCCTTAGCTTAGTGATGAGCTTTGAGGGCACTATGGTGTTGAATGCTGAGCTGTAGTCAATGAACAGCATTCTCACATAGGTGTTCCTTTTGTCCAGGTGTGAAAGGGCAGTGTGGAGTGCAATAGAGATTGCGTCATCTGTGGATCTGTTGGGGCGGTAAGCGATTTGGAGTGGGTCTAGGGTTTCTGGGATCATGGTTTTAATGTGAGCCATTACCTGTCTTTCAAAGGACCTCATGGCTACCGAAGTGAGTACTATTGGGCGGTAATCATTTAGGCAGGTTACCTTCGCTTCCTTGGGCACAGGGACAATGGTGGTCTGCTTGAAACATGTAGGTATTACAGACTCTGTCAGGGAGAGGTTGAAAATCTCAGTGAAGACACTTGCCATTTGATCCACGCATGCTTTGAGTACACGTCCTGGTAATTCATCTGGCCCCTTGGCTTTGTGAATGTCGACCTGTTTAAAGGTCTTGCTCACATTGGCTCCCGAGAGCATTACCACACGGTCATCCAGAACAGCTGGTGCTCTCGTGCATGGACTGCTGGGTTTCCCTTTTGTCGTCCATAATAGTTTTCATGCCACAGCCAACAAGCGGTCAGAGCATTGTTGTGACTCACATGGCTTTTTGGCCGGAGGGGGAAGTGTCAGGCCTAGATAGGCCCCGTTCTCCGTGTCCCCCATTCTCCTCTTATACTTCTGTCTTCCGCCCCTCACGCGATCCAGACGCACACCTGGAAATAAACCACAGGAAAACATCAATGTACATTTCACAATAAACTTGAGATTCATGTCCCGGAAAATGACAAGGGAGGATGATGTAATACACTGTACGAATTCACGTGATCTTCTTCTGTTCAGTATGTGCCCTGAGACTTGCTCTGCATAGGATCCTCACTGCTGAAGATATGATCAAATTCCACCATTATATATAACATTATATACAGGCATGTGATCTGATAGTGTTATGTTGGGGTAGTCAGACTATATACAGTATATATACAGTAATGTGTTCTGATAGTGTTATGTTGGGGTAGTTAGACTATATACAGTAATGTGTTCTGATAGTGTTATGTTGGGGTAGTCAGAGTATATACAGTAATGTGTTCTGATAGTGTATTGTTGGGGTAGTCAGACTATATACAGTATATATACAGTAATGTGTTCTGATAGTGTATTGTTGGGGTAGTCAGACTATATACAGTATATATACAGTAATGTGTTCTGATAGTGTTATGTTGGGGTAGTTAGACTATATACAGTATATATACAGTAATGTGTTCTGATAGTGTTATGTTGGGGTAGTCAGAGTATATACAGTAATGTGTTCTGATAGTGTTATGTTGGGGTAGTCAGACTATATACTGTATATATACAGTAATGTGTTCTGATAGTGTATTGTTGGGGTAGTCAGACTATATACAGTATATATACAGTAATGTGTTCTGATAGTGTTATGTTGGGGTAGTCAGACTATATACAGTATATATACAGTAATGTGTTCTGATAGTGTATTGTTGGGGTAGTCAGACTATATACAGTATATATACAGTAATGTGTTCTGATAGTGTTATGTTGGGGTAGTTAGACTATATACAGTATATATACAGTAATGTGTTCTGATAGTGTTATGTTGGGGTAGTCAGAGTATATACAGTAATGTGTTCTGATAGTGTTATGTTGGGGTAGTCAGACTATATACTGTATATATACAGTAATGTGTTCTGATAGTGTATTGTTGGGGTAGTCAGACTATATACAGTATATATACAGTAATGTGTTCTGATAGTGTTATGTTGGGGTAGTCAGACTATATACTGTATATATACAGTAATGTGTTCTGATAGTGTTATGTTGGGGTAGTTAGACTATATACAGTATATATACAGTAATGTGTTCTGAAGGGTAGTTAGATTATATACAGTAATGTGTTCTGATAGTGTTATGTTGGGGTAGTTAGACTATATACAGTATATATACAGTAATGTGTTCTGATAGTGTATTGTTGGGGTAGTTAGACTATATACAGTAATTCAATCTTAATCCTGTATTGATGCTTTGCTTGTTTGATGGATTGTCTGAGAGCATAGCGGGCATCTGGATTAGTGTCCCGCTCCTTGAGAACGGCAGCTCTGGCCTTTAGCCTGGTGCGGATCTCAGGATATAAACTTTACTTGGAAAAACCTGAAGTAGGAAAAATAACAAAATACTAACTCGTGATCGACATCCTTTCAGTCACATTTATAAAATACTGAGGATGTTTAATAATTGACAAGAAAGAACACATATTATCACGATAACTTTATCCACTTACTCAACGATATGAGAGCACATCTAATTCAATGGGAAAATGTTCCGCTAAATGTTACAGGTAGAATAAGCCTCTTCAGAACGGCATGAAAGTTGTTTTATATTAACACCAATTACCCCACCGAAGACATGGCTTAAATAACTATACTCAGTCATAACAGATTTTATATGGGGTGAATACAAGTCATAGAATAAAAAGGAACGTTTTACACCTTCCTGAGTCTGAGGGTGGTTTTAACCTTCCTGAGTCTGAGGGTGGTTTTAACCTTCCTGAGTCTGAGGGTGGTTTTAACCTTCCTGAGTCTGAGGGTGGTTTTAACCTTCCTGAGTCTGAGGGTGGTTTTAACCTTCCTGAGTCTGAGGGTGGTTTTAACCTTCCTGAGTCTGAGGGTGGTTTTAACCTTCCTGAGTCTGAGGGTGGTTTTAACCTTCCTGAGTCTGGGGGTGGTTTTAACCTTCCTGAGTCTGAGGGTGGTTTTAACCTTCCTGAGTCTGAGGGTGGTTTTAACCTTCCTGAGTCTGAGGGTGGTTTTAACCTTCCTGAGTCTGAGGGTGGTTTTAACCTTCCTGAGTCTGAGGGTGGTTTTAACCTTCCTGAGTCTGAGGGTGGTTTTAACCTTCCTGAGTCTGAGGGTGGTTTTAACCTTCCTGAGTCTGAGGGTGGTTTTAACCTTCCTGAGTCTGAGGGTGGTTTTAATCTTCCTGAGTCTGGAGGTGGTTTTAACCTTCCAGACTTTGAATTGTATCAACTTTCCATCCAGGACTTTTACTTGAGACATATATTTAAATGCACTAAAGACGAACAATAGGTCATTATTGAAAACGTGTAGTCTCATCCCCAGAAATGTTTTTATGTGTCTATTTTCATGTGTCTATAAGGACAAAGCTAAAAACATGAACAACTTTGTAGTTAAGAACACCGTAACAATAGGTAAGAAAATGAACTGGATTCTACAACAACCAATATCACTCCCTAAAAACACAACGTTATGGAACTATCCCTAGGATCGCTTTTCACAATTCACCGATATATTGGTCCACGTGGAAAACGAAAGGCTTAGAACCCGTGAATGACTTGGTAATAGGAAATACAGTTATTTTCATGACAGAATTAAAACGCCATTTTGTACTGACCACTGTGGATATTTTGAAATACGTGCAACATAAAAGTGTTATGTATCACAACATGTCTATCTGACATCAGAGCAATCTGGAGGGACTCTTATTTGAGACGTTAAAATATTTTCATATTATAGGTAAGATATACAAAACCTTACAGAGAGCCTTTCCCACTGACAATCTCTTAGAAAATAAATAAATGAACTGTTGGAACCAATATTTAAATTGAGCTGAATTTGGAACAAGATGGAGGGAATGGGTTGGAGTATACTCTTCTCATAAATCATCTTGGGGGAAAAAACATATACTTGAAACCTGAAATCAACCAATCCTCTATTGTTAAGACAATAGAAAAAGAATATGCTTCATTATCTAAATATTGAAAGGGCCTGGGAGACGGACAGGAACGAAATAGTGCGATTTGAGACGTGACGGAGAGCAGTGCAGGCACTGGAGATAGAGGTGAGAGCAGGTGGATCTGGGTAGGGTGATGTCATTCTGAGATAGAGGTGAGAGCAGGTGGTTCTGGGTAGGGTGATGTCATTCTGAGATAGAGGTGAGAGCAGGTGGTTCTGGGTAGGGTGATGTCATTCTGAGATAGAGGTGAGAGCAGGTGGTTCTGGGGAGGGTGATGTCGTTGATGTTTGTGTGCGTCTCTATGTTTTGTATTGTTACGTTTTGTTGTACCCCAGGACTCTGTGTTCTACGTGCCGACCACTGAGAGTTCTATAACAGTGTTCTGTAGTGTAATAGCTGTTCTGTGTTCTCTCCCAGGACTCTGATGTGTTCTGTGTTCTCTCCCAGGACTCTGATGTGTTCTGTGTTCTCTCCCAGGACTCTGGTGTGTTCTCTCCCAGGACTCTGGTGTGTTCTGTGTTCTCTCCCAGGACTCTGGTGTGTTCTGTGTTCTCTCCCAGGACTCTGGTGTGTTCTGTGTTCTCTCCCAGGACTCTGATGTGTTCTGTGTTCTCTCCCAGGACTCTGATGTGTTCTGTGTTCTCTCCCAGGACTCTGGTGTGTTCTGTGTTCTCTCCCAGGACTCTGGTGTGTTCTTTGTTCTCTCCCAGGACTCTGGTGTGTTCTGTGTTCTCTCCCAGGACTCTGGTGTGTTCTGTGTTCTCTCCCAGGACTCTGATGTGTTCTGTGTTCTCTCCCAGGACTCTGATGTGTTCTGTGTTCTCTCCCAGGACTCTGATGTGTTCTGTGTTCTCTCCCAGGACTCTGATGTGTTCTGTGTTCTCTCCCAGGACTCTGGTGTGTTCTCTGTTCTCTCCCAGGACTCTGGTTTGTTCTGTGTTCTCTCCCAGGACTCTGATGTGTTCTGTGTTCTCTCCCAGGACTCTGATGTGTTCTGTGTTCTCTCCCAGGACTCTGGTGTGTTCTGTGTTCTCTCCCAGGACTCTGGTGTGTTCTGTGTTCTCTCCCAGGACTCTGATGTGTTCTGTGTTCTCTCCCAGGACTCTGATGTGTTCTGTGTTCTCTCCCAGGACTCTGTGTTCTCTCCCAGGACTCTGGTGTGTTCTGTGTTCTCTCCCAGGACTCTGATGTGTTCTGTGTTCTCTCCCAGGACTCTGATGTGTTCTGTGTTCTCTCCCAGGACTCTGATGTGTTCTGTGTTCTCTCCCAGGACTCTGGTGTGTTATGTGTTCTCTCCCAGGACTCTGATGTGTTCTGTGTTCTCTCCCAGGACTCTGATGTGTTCTACGTGCCGACCAGTGGTCTATCAGGAGAGAACCTGACCACTAAGAGTTCTGCACTGGCGCTAACATCCTGGTACTCTGGACCCTGTCTGCTGGAACAGATCGGTACACACACACACACACTCTTATTCAAGTCCACAAAGGTTTAGAAAATAACATGTGACAACTCAACAATGTCAACATTAAAACATCCATTATGTACATGGCTGTTGGACAAGTATATTTAACGAAGAAAGAATGATCTCAGAGAGAGCAGAGCAGCTGAGACTTATTGACTGTTCTATTTAAGTCGATCTTCTTTAATGATCTGAAAGTGTGTGTGTGTCTAAGTAGTGTTATGACTGGGACCATAGTAAAAGTGGAAGTCATTGTGATGTTGCTATGGTATTAGTCAGCATGGTAACAGAGTAACTCAGTGGTATCAGTCAACAGTCTAATTTGAAGATAACATCTCACTATCTCCCTCCCTCCCTCCCTCCATATCTATTCTCTCTGCTCTCTCCCTCCATATCTATTCTCTCTGCTCTCTCCCTCCATATCTATTCTCTCTGCTCTCTCCCTCCATATCTATTCTCTCTGCTCTCTCCCTCCATATCTATTCTCTCTGCTCTCTCCCTCCATATCTATTCTCTCTGCTCTCTCGCTCCATATCTATTCTCTCTGCTCTCTCGCTCCATATCTATTCTCTCTGCTCTCTCTCTCTCTCCCTCCATATCTATTCTCTCTGCTCTCTCGCTCCATATCTATTCTCTCTGCTCTCTCCCTCCATATCTATTCTCTCTGCTCTCTCCCTCCATATCTATTCTCTCTGCTCTCTCTCCCTCCATATATATTATCTCTGCTCTCTCTCTCTCCCTCCATATCTATTCTCTGCTCTCTCTCCCTCCATATCTATTCTCTCTGCTCTCTCTCTCTCTCTCTCCATATCTATTATCTCTGCTCTCTCTCTCCCTCCATATATATTATCTCTGCTCTCTTTCTCTCTCCCTCCATATCTATTCTCTCTGCTCTCTCTCTCTCTCTCTCCATATCTATTCTCTCTGCTTTCTCTCTCCCTCCATATCTATTCTCTCTGCTCTCTCTCTCCCTCCATATCTATTTTCTCTGCTCTCTCTCTCTCCCTCCATATCTATTCTCTCTGCTCTCTCTCTCTCCCTCCATATCTATTCTCTCTGCTCTCTCTCTCTCCCTCCTTATCTATTCTCTCTGCTCTCTCTCTCTCCCTCCATATCTATTCTCTCTGCTCTCTGCTCTCTCCCTCCATATCTATTATCTCTGCTCTCTCTCTCCCTCCATATCTATTCTCTCTGCTTTCTCTCTCCCTCCATATCTATTCTCTCTGCTCTCTCTCTCCCTCCATATCTATTTTCTCTGCTCTCTCTCTCTCCCTCCATATCTATTCTCTCTGCTCTCTCTCTCTCCCTCCATATCTATTCTCTCTGCTCTCTCTCTCTCCCTCCTTATCTATTCTCTCTGCTCTCTCTCTCTCCCTCCATATCTATTCTCTCTGCTCTCTGCTCTCTCCCTCCATATCTATTATCTCTGCTCTCTCTCTCCCTCCATATCTATTCTCTCTGCTCTCTCTCTCTCTCCCTCCATATCTATTCTCTCTGCTCTCTCTCTCTCTCCCTCCATATCTATTCTCTCTGCTCTCTCGCTCCATATCTATTCTCTCTGCTCTCTCCCTCCATATCTATTCTCTCTGCTCTCTCCCTCCATATCTATTCTCTCTGCTCTCTCTCCCTCCATATATATTATCTCTGCTCTCTCTCTCTCCCTCCATATCTATTCTCTGCTCTCTCTCCCTCCATATCTATTCTCTCTGCTCTCTCTCTCTCTCTCCCTCCTTATCTATTCTCTCTGCTCTCTCTCTCTCTCTCCCTCCATATCTATTCTCTCTGCTCTCTCTCTCTCTCCCTCCATATCTATTCTCTCTGCTCTCTCTCTCTCTCCATATCTATTCTCTCTGCTCTCTGCTCTCTCCCTCCATGTCTATTATCTCTGCTCTCTCTCTCTCCCTCCATATCTATTCTCTCTGCTCTCTCTCTCCCTCCATATCTATTCTCTCTGCTCTCTCTCTCTCCCTCCATATCTATTCTCTCTGCTCTCTCTCTCTCCCTCCATATCTATTCTCTCTGCTCTCTGCTCTCTCCCTCCATATATATTCTCTCTGCTCTCTCTCTCTCCCTCCATATCTATTCTCTCTGCTCTCTGCTCTCTGCTCTCTCCCTCCATATCTATTATCTCTTCTCTCTCTCTCTCCCTCCATATCTATTCTCTCTGCTCTCTCCCTCCATATATATTCTCTCTGCTCTCTCTCTCTCCCACCATATCTATTCTCTCTGCTCTCTCTCTCCCTCCATATCTATTCTCTCTGCTCTCTCTCTCTCCCTCCATATCTATTCTCTCTAATCTCTCTCTCCCTCCATATCTATTATCTCTGCTCTCTCTCTCTCCCTCCATATCTATTCTCTCTAATCTCTCTCTCCCTCCATATCTATTCTCTCTGCTCTCTCTCTCTCCCTCCATATCTATTATCTCTGCTCTCTCTCTCTCCCTCCATATCTATTATCTCTGCTCTCTCTCTCTCCCTCCATATCTATTCTCTCTGCTCTTTCTCTCCCTCCATATCTATTCTCTCTGCTCTCTCTCTCTCCATCCATATCTATTCTCTCTCTCCCCCTCTATCTCTCCCTCCTCCTCTCTCTCCATAGATTATTTCAAACCACCCCAGAGGTCGATAGAAAAGCCCTTCCGACTGTGTGTCTCTTCAAAGGTTTTATCTGTGGTCTTCCATGGGTCTACGTCTACATTACATATATACTTACATCTATACATTACATAGATACATTACATAGATACATTACATATAAACATAGATACATTACATATACATTACATAGATACAGATACATTACATAGATACAGATACATTACATATATACATTACATATGTATTACATATATACATATATAAACATTACATACATAGATACATTACATAGATACAGATACATTATTACATAGATATTACATAGATACAGATACATTACATAGATACAGATACATTACATAGATACAGATATTACATAGATACATTACATAGATACAGATACATTACATAGATACATTACATAGATACAGATACATTCTAGATACATTACACATTTACATAGATACAGATACATTACATAGATACATTACATAGATACATTACATGGATACATTACATAGATACAGATACATTACATAGATACAGATACATTACATAGATACATTACATGGACATAGATACATGGATACATTACATAGATACAGATACATTAGATACATAGATACATTATAGATACATTACATAGATACATTACATATACAGATACATTACATAGATACATTACATAGACATTACATAGATACCCCATAGATACATTACATAGATACAGATACATTACATACATTACATAGATACATTACATAGATACATTACATAGATACATTACATAGATACATTACATAGATACATTACATAGATACATTACATTACATAGATACATTATTACATAGATACAGATACATTACATAGATACATTACATGATACATTACATACAGATACATTACATAGATGTTACATAGATACATTGATACAGATACATTACATAGATACAGATACATTACATACAGATACATTACATAGATACATTACATAGATACAGATACATTACATAGATACAGATACATTACATAGATACAGATACATTACATAGATACATTACATAGATATAGATACATTACATAGATACATTACATAGATACAGATACATTACATAGATACATTACATGATACATTACATATACAGATACATTACATAGATACATTACATAGATACATTACATAGATACAGATATTACATAGATACATTACATAGATACATTACATAGATACATTACATAGATACATTACATAGATACATTACATAGATACATTACATAGATACAGATACATTACATAGATACATTTACATAGATATTACATTACATTACATAGATACATTACATAGATACATTACATAGATACAGATACATTACATAGATACATTACATAGATACATTACATATATGCAGATACATTACATAGATACATTACATAGATACATTACATAGATACAGATACATTACATAGATATAGATACATTACATAGATACATTACATAGATACATTACATAGATACAGATACATTACATAGATACATTACATAGATACATTACATAGATACATTACATAGATACAGATACATTACATAGATACATTACATAGATACATTTACATAGATACAGATACATTACATAGATACATTACATAGATACATTACATAGATACATTACATAGATACATTACATATACATTACATAGATACATTACATAGATACATTACATAGATACAGATACATTACATAGATACAGATACATTACATAGATACATTACATAGATACATTACATAGATACATTACATAGATACATTACATAGATACATTACATAGATACATTACATAGATACATTACATAGATACAGATACATTACATAGATACATTACATAGATACAGATACATTACATAGATACATTACATAGATACATTACATAGATACAGATACATTACATAGATACATTACATAGATACATTACATAGATACATTACATAGATACATTACATAGATACATTACATAGATACATTACATAGATACATTACATAGATACAGATACATTACATAGATACAGATACATTACATAGATACATTACATAGATACATTACATAGATACATTACATGGATACATTACATAGATACAGATACATTACATAGATACATTACATAGATACATTACATAGATACATTACATAGATACATTACATAGATACAGATACATTACATAGATACAGATACATTACATAGATACATTACATAGATACATTACATAGATACAGATACATTACATAGATACAGATACATTACATAGATACATTACATAGATACATTACATAGATACATTACATAGATACATTACATAGATACATTACATAGATACATGGATACATTACATAGATACATAGATACATTACATAGATACATTACATAGATACATTACATAGATACAGATACATTACATAGATACAGATACATTACATAGATACATTACATAGATACATTACATAGATACAGATACATAGATACATTAGATACAGATACATTACATAGATACAGATACATTACATAGATACATACATAGATACAGATACATTACATAGATACAGATACATTACATAGATACATTACATAGATACATTACATAGATACATTACATAGATACATTACATGATACATTACATAGATACATTACATAGATACATTACATAGATACATTACATAGATACATTACATAGATACAGATACATTACATAGATACATTACATACATTACATACATTACATAGATACAGATACATACAGATACATTACATAGATACATTACATAGATACAGATACATTACATAGATACATTACATATACAGATACATTACATAGATACATTACATAGATACATTACATAGATACATTACATAGATACAGATACATTAGATACAGATACATTACATAGATACATTACATAGATATTAGATACATTACATAGATACATTACATAGATACAGATACATTACATATACATTATACATTACATAGATACATTACATAGATACAGATACATTAGATACATTACATAGATACATTACATAGATACATAGATACATTACATAGATACAGATACATTACATATATACATTACATAGATACATTACATAGATACATTACATAGATACATTACATATACATTACATAGATACAGATACATTACATAGATACATTACATGGATACATTACATAGATACAGATACATTACATAGATACATTACATAGATACATTACATACAGATACATTACATAGATAGATACATTACATAGATACATTACATAGATACATTACATAGATACATTACATAGATACATTACATAGATACATACATTACATAGATACATTACATAGATACATTACATAGATACATTACATAGATACAGATACATTACATAGATACATTACATAGATACAGATACATTACATAGATACATTACATAGATACAGATACATTACATAGATACATTACATAGATACAGATACATTACATAGATACATTACATAGATACATTACATATATACATTACATATATACATTACATATATACATTACATATATACATTACATAGATACATTACATAGATACATTACATAGATACAGATACATTACATAGATACATTACATAGATACATTACATAGATACATTACATAGATACATTACATAGATACATTACATAGATACATTACATAGATACATTACATAGATACATTACATAGATACATTACATAGATACATTACATAGATACAGATACATTACATAGATACATTACATAGATACATTACATAGATACATTACATAGATACATTACATAGATACAGATACATTACATAGATACAGATACATTACATAGATACATTACATGATACATTACATAGATACATTATATAGATACATTACATAGATACATTACATAGATACATTACATAGATACATTACATAGATACATTACATAGATACAGATACATTACATAGATACATTACATAGATACATTACATAGATACATTACATAGATACAGATACATTACATAGATACAGATACATTACATAGATACATTACATAGATACATTACATGGATACATTACATAGATACATTACATAGATACATTACATAGATACATTACATAGATACAGATACATTACATAGATACAGATACATTACATAGATACAGATACATTACATAGATACAGATACATTACATAGATACATTACATAGATACATTACATAGATACAGATACATTACATAGATACATTACATAGATACATTACATAGATACATTACATAGATACAGATACATTACATAGATACATTACATAGATACAGATACATTACATAGATACAGATACATTACATAGATACATTACATAGATACATTACATAGATACATTACATAGATACAGATACATTACATAGATACATTACATAGATACATTACATAGATACAGATACATTACATAGATACATTACATAGATACATTACATAGATACAGATACATTACATAGATACATTACATAGATACATTACATAGATACATTACATAGATACATTACATAGATACATTACATAGATACATTACATAGATACAGATACATTACATAGATACATTACATAGATACATTACATAGATACAGATACATAGATACATTACATAGATACAGATACATTACATAGATACAGATACATTACATAGATACATTACATAGATACATTACATAGATACAGATACATTACATAGATACATTACATAGATACATTACATAGATACAGATACATTACATAGATACATTACATAGATACATTACATAGATACATTACATAGATACATTACATAGATACAGATACATTACATAGATACAGATACATTACATAGATATAGATACATTACATAGATACATTACATAGATACAGATACATTACATAGATACATTACATAGATACATTACATAGATACAGATACATTACATAGATACAGATACATTACATAGATACAGATACATTACATAGATACATTACATAGATACAGATACATTACATAGATACATTACATAGATACATTACATAGATACATTACATAGATACAGATACATTACATAGATACATTACATAGATACATTACATAGATACAGATACATTACATAGATACAGATACATTACATAGATACAGATACATTACATAGATACATTACATAGATACAGATACATTACATAGATACAGATACATTACATAGATACAGATACATTACATAGATACATTACATAGATATAGATACATTACATAGATACATACATAGATACATAGATACATAGATACATTACATAGATACATTACATAGATACATTACATAGATACAGATACATTACATAGATACAGATACATTACATAGATACAGATACATTACATAGATACAGATACATTACATAGATACATTACATAGATACATTACATAGATACATTACATAGATACATTACATAGATACATTACATAGATACATTACATAGATACATTACATAGATACATTACATAGATACATTACGTAGATACAGATACATTACATAGATACATTACATGGATACATTACATATATACAGATACATTACATAGATACAGATACATTACATAGATACATTACATAGATACAGCTACATTACATAGATACATTACATAGATACAGCTACATTACATAGATACAGATACATTACATAGATACAGATACATTACATAGATACAGATACATTACATAGATACAGATACATTACATAGATACATTACATAGATACAGATACATTACATAGATACATTACATAGATACAGATACATTACATAGATACATTACATAGATACAGATACATTACATAGATACATTACATAGATACATTACATAGATACATTACATAGATACAGATACATTACATAGATACATTACATAGATACATTACATGGATACATTACATAGATACATTACATGGATACATTACATAGATACAGATACATTACATAGATACATTACATAGATACAGATACATTACATAGATACATTACATAGATACATTACATAGATACAGATACATTACATAGATACAGATACATTACATAGATACAGATACATTACATAGATACATTACATAGATACAGATACATTACATAGATACATTACATAGATACAGATACATAGATACATTACATAGATACATTACATAGATACATTACATGGATACATTACATGGATACATTACATGGATACAGATACATTACATAGATACATTACATAGATACAGATACATTACATAGATACAGATACATTACATAGATACATTACATAGATACAGATACATTACATAGATACAGATACATTACATAGATACATTACATAGATACAGATACATTACATAGATACATTACATAGATACATTACATAGATACAGATACATTACATAGATACATTACATAGATACATTACATAGACACATTACATAGATACATTACATAGATACATTGCATAGATACATTGCATAGATACATTACATAGATACATTACATAGATACATTACATAGATACATTACATGGATACAGATACATTACATAGATACATTACATGGATACATTACATGGATACATTACATAGATACATTACATAGATACATTACATAGATACAGATACATTACATAGATACATTACATGGATACATTACATAGAAACTAGCCTTGTGCTGAACCAGGGATTCCCTATAATGGAAGCTTGGGGAAGTTTCATTGCAGTAATCAGTAGTAGTAGTTGTCCCCTAAAGAGGGTCAGAACCGGTTGTCAGTCTGTGACTCCTCACATCACGTCAAACCAATGAAACCACTGGGTCACTGTCTTAGTGTTGTCAGAGCTCCAGGGGTCACCGTCTTAGTGTTGTCAGAGCTCCAGGGGTCACCGTCTTAGTGTTGTCAGAGCTCCAGGGGTCACTGTCTTAGTGTTGTCAGAGCTCCAGGGGTCACCGTCTTAGTGTTGTCAGAGCTCCAGGGGTCACCGTCTTAGTGTTGTCAGAGCTCCAGGGGTCACTGTCTTAGTGTTGTCAGAGCTCCAGGGGTCACTGTCTTAGTGTTGTCAGAGCTCCAGGGGTGGGTCACCGTCTTAGTGTTGTCAGAGCTCCAGGGGTCACCGTCTTAGTGTTGTCAGAGCTCCAGGGGTCACTGTCTTAGTGTTGTCAGAGCTCCAGGGGTCACCGTCTTAGTGTTGTCAGAGCTCCAGGGGTCACTGTCTTAGTGTTGTCAGAGCTCCAGGGGTCACTGTCTTAGTGTTGTCAGAGCTCCAGGGGTGGGTCACCGTCTTAGTGTTGTCAGAGCTCCAGGGGTCACCGTCTTAGTGTTGTCAGAGCTCCAGGGGTCACTGTCTTAGTGTTGTCAGAGCTCCAGGGGTCACTGTCTTAGTGTTGTCAGAGCTCCAGGGTGGGTCACCGTCTTAGTGTTGTCAGAGCTCCAGGGGTCACTGTCTTAGTGTTGTCGGAGCTCCAGGGGTCACCGTCTTAGTGTTGTCAGAGCTCCTGGGGTCACTGTCTTAGTGTTGTCAGAGCTCCAGGGGTCACCGTCTTAGTGTTGTCAGAGCTCCAGGGGTCACTGTCTTAGTGTTGTCAGAGCTCCAGGGGTCACTGTCTTAGTGTTGTCAGAGCTCCAGGGGTGGGTCACCGTCTTAGTGTTGTCAGAGCTCCAGGGGTCACTGTCTTAGTGTTGTCGGAGCTCCAGGGGTCACCGTCTTAGTGTTGTCAGAGCTCCTGGGGTCACTGTCTTAGTGTTGTCAGAGCTCCAGGGGTGGGTCACCGTCTTAGTGTTGTCAGAGCTCCAGGGGTCACTGTCTTAATGTTGTCGGAGCTCCAGGGGTCACCGTCTTAGTGTTGTCAGAGCTCCTGGGGTCACTGTCTTAGTGTTGTCAGAGCTCCAGCTGATATCTCAAAGTGCTGTACAGTAACCCAGCCTAAAACCCCAAACAGTAAGCAATGCAGGTGTAGAAGCATGGTGGCTACGAAAAACTTAATCAGCGTCATGATATGCTACACCTGTCAGGTGGCAGGATTACCTTGGTAAAGGAGAAATGCTCACTAACAGGGATGTAAACACATTTGGGCTCAACATTGGAGAGAAATACGCTTTATGTGTTTGATCAGCTGTTGATATTCTTTTTAAAGATCTGTGTTCTAACCCTGTTCTCTGTGCTTCTAGATTAGGGCTCAGGGTTCTAACCCTGTTCTCTGTGGTTCTAGATCAGGGTTCTGTGTTCTAACCCTCTTCTCTGTGGTTCTAGATCAGGGTTCTGTGTTCTAACCCTGTTCTCTGTGCTTCTAGATTAGGGCTCAGGGTTCTAACCATGTTCTCTGTGGTTCTAGATCAGGGTTCTGTGTTCTAACCCTCTTCTCTGTGGTTCTAGATCAGGGCTCTGTGTTCTAACCCTGTTCTCTGTGGTTCTAGATCAGGGCTCAGGGTTCTGTGTAACAGGGAAGATCGAGGCGGGCTACATTCAGACAGGAGACCGAGTACTGGCCATGCCCCCCAATGAGACATGCACTGTTAAAGGTACTGTCTGATTCTGTGTGTCTGTATCTATCTTATGTCTATGTCTCTCTGTGTCTGTGTCTCTCTGTGTCTGTGTCTGTCTCTCTGTGTCTCTGTCTCTCTGTGTCTATGTATCTCTGTCTCTGTCGCTCTGTGTCTCTGTCGCTCTGTGTCTCTGTCGCTCTGTGTCTCTGTCGCTCTGTGTCTCTGTCTCTCTGTGTCTGTCTCTCTGTTTTCTGTCTCTCTGTGTCTCTGTGTCTCTGTCTCTCTGTGTCTGTGTCTCTCTGTGTCTCTGTCTCTGTGTCTCTATCTGTCTCTCTGTGTCTCTGTCTCTCTGTGTCTATGTCTCTGTCTCTCTGTGTCTCTGTCTCTCTGTGTCTGTGTCTCTCTGTGTCTCTGTCTCTGTGTCTCTATCTGTCTCTCTGTGTCTCTGTCTCTCTGTGTCTATGTCTCTGTCTCTCTGTGTCTATGTCTCTGTCTCTCTGTGTCTCTGTCTCTCTGTGTGTGTGTTTCTCAATGTCTAATACACCAGTGCCACCTTGTGGACATACAACACATCTCTGTCTCACTCACTCTGTCTCTCTCTGTGTCTATCTCTGTGTCTCTCACTCTGTCTCTCTCTGTGTGTCTGTCTCTCGTCTCTTTCTCTCTGTGTGTTCCTCTCTCTGTGTGTCTGTCTCTCGTCTCTTTCTCTGTGTTTGTGTCTCTCGCTCTGTGTTTTTCTCTCTCGCTCTCTCTCACTCTGTGTCTCTCTTTGTGTCTCTGGCTCTCTTTCTCCCCCTCTCTCCCTCTATCTCTGTCTCTCTCTCTCTCCCCCTCTGTGTCTCTCTCTGTCTCTTGTTCTCTCTTTCTCCCTCTATCTCTGTCTCTCTCTGGCTCTCTTTCTCCCCCTCTCTCTCCCTCTATCTCTGTCTCTCTCTCTCCCTCTCTGTGTCTCTCTTTCTCCCCCTCTATCTCTCTCTCTCCCCCTCTCTGTGTCTCTCCCTATCTGCCTGTCTCTGTATTATCTCTGTGTAGGTATCTCTCTCCACGATGATCCTCTGGACTGGGCAGCAGCAGGAGATCATGTCAGTCTGACCGTCACTGGCATGGACATCATCAAGATTAAGTTAGTATATAACCCAACTTCTAACCCCTAACCTCTAACCCAAACCCACTGGCATGGACATCATCAAGATTAAGTTAGTATATAACCCAACTTCTAACCCCTAACCTCTAACCCAAACCCACTGGCATGGACAGCATCTAGATTAAGTTAGTATATAACCTAACCATTAACCTCTAACCCCTAACCTCTAACCCAAACCCACTGGCATGGACAGCATCTAGATTAAGTTAGTATATAACCTAACCTCTACCCCCTAACCTCTAAACCCTTACCTCTAACCCCTAACCTCTAACCCAAACCCACTGGCATGGGCAGCATCTAGATTAAGTATAGAACCTAAACCCTAACCTTAACCTCTAACCCCTAACCTCTAATCAGATCAAGTGAGTATACAGCCCTAACCTCTAACCCCTAACCTCTAATCAGATCAAGTGAGTATACAGCCCTAACCCCTAACCTCTAACCCCTAACCCCTAATCAGATCAAGTGAGTGTGTAATTCTTTACTGTGTGTTTCTATCCCTGTAATGTTTGATCTGCGTGGCTGTATGAACTCTACAAGGTTGGAAGTGTTTCACAGGGATGCTGGCCCATGTTGTCACAGGGATACTGGCCCATGTTGTCACAGGGATACTGGCCCATGTTGTCACAGGGATACTGGCCCATGTTGTCACAGGGATGCTGGCCCATGTTGTCACAGGGATACTGGCCCATGTTGTCACAGGGATACTGGCCCATGTTGTCACAGGGATACTGGCCCATGTTGTCACAGGGATACTGGTCCATGTTGTCACAGGGATACTGGCCCATGTTGTCACAGGGATGCTGGCCCATGTTGTCACAGGGATGCCGGCTCATGTTGTCACAGGGATGCTGGCCCATGTTGTCACAGGGATGCTGGCCCATGTTGTCACAGGGATGCTGGCCCATGTTGTCACAGGGATACTGGCCCATGTTGTCACAGGGATACTGGTCCATGTTGTCACAGGGATACTGGCCCATGTTGACTCTAATGCTTCCCACAGTTGTGTCAAGTTGACTGAATGTCCTTTGGGTGATGGATCATCATTGATACACACAGGGAAACTGTTGAGTGTGCAAAACCCAGCAGCGTTGCAGTTCTTGACACAAACCAGTATGCCTGGCACCTACCACCATACACCGTTCAAAGACACTTAAATATTTAGTCTTGTCCGTTCACCCTCTGAATGGCACAGACACAATCCATGTCTCAAGGCTTAAAAAGCCTTATTTAACCAGTCTCCTCCTCTTCATCTACACTGATTGAAGTGGGTTTACCAAGTGACATCAATAAGGGATCAACTCTTTCACCTGGTCTGGTTATGTCATGGGAAGAGCAGCTGTTCTTAATGTTTTGTTTACTCAGTGCCTATAATCTCTCCTCCAGTGTGGGCTGTGTGTTCTGTGATATTAAGGAGCCAATCAGAGCGTGTTCCCGCTTCAGGGCCAGAGTCCTGCTATTCAACATAGAGGTTCCCATCACACAGGGCTTCCCCGTGAGTACACACACAAACAATCTGTGTTCCGTGGGTGGTTCTAAGTAGATTTAAGAATATTGTCTGTGTGGTTCAAAGTGTGTGGTACTATGTGTGTGGTTCTAAGTGTGTGGTTCAGTGTGTGAAGTGTGTGGTTCTAAGTGTGTGGTTCTAAGTGTGTGTTCTGTGCGTAGGTTGTGTTGCACTACCAGACGATCAGTGAACCAGCCACCATTAGGAAGCTGGTCAGCGTTCTGCACAAGAGCAGCGGGGAGGTGCTCAAGAAGAAACCCAAGTGAGTATCAAGGTGAAGTCTTCATAGATGATGAAGCTGCTTCATGCTGAGGGACCATAGAAGAAGAGAAGTTTTGGCCTCGCTTATCACGCGGTTTTGTTGCTGAGGAAGTCGGCCCGATATCGTCTGATTCTACCTTTTTATGTCAATGCAGTTCTGTAGTCTCAGGATCAAGGATCTCCCGAAATATGTCTTCAATGTTGTGATGCAGTAAACATCGCATTAACATTGTGTTTTGGTTGGGTTGTATTCGTACCGAACTGTTCGGCACAGGGACCTCGGTTCTGTCCTCACTGTGGAACCCGAATGAGTTCCTTAAATAGATATTTATCAAATGAAAACACAATGCCTACAGGCTACAGCCGAAGCTACATTCTGAGCTGAAAACATTTCAGACCGTTCTGTTAAAACAACTAGAGTCTACGTACACGTTATAGAGATTCCAATCTTAATTGGCACATTTCAAACTGTCCTTTTGTGAGGGAACTAGTTCTGTACAATGGAGGGGTCGATTTAATCAGAATCGGAGGATCCTTCGTTAAAATCTGTAGTTTGGGATGTTGGGTTCACAGTAGAGATGGACAAGAGTGGTGGATAAGACGTGAACGGTATGTCGTCGCCACGCTCAACGAGAATAGCAGCTGCCATCACTTCATCACCCCAGTATATCGACGGAAACACACAGAAACAACACAACCAGCTGATTCTGACCGGGCCAAAGAAGGTGCAAGAGCTAGATAGATACGTAGGCTTTGTTTTTTATTTTTTACTGTCTTGTTCGTGGGTCCCATTCTCAGTGGTTGAGGATAGTTTAGGTTTCGGCACCTCGTCAAATTTCTCGAGCCATGTTGCGAACTCTTGAACCCATTTTAGTAAACGGGACCCGATCAGTGGAAAAGTATTCAGACCCCTTCCCCTTTTCCACAACTCTAAAATGGGTTAAATTATGTTTTCCTCTCATCAATCTACACACAATGCCTCATAATGATTCATCGAAAACAGGTTTTTACAAAATGTAGCAAATTTATAAAAAATAAAAAACAGAAGCTTATTTACATAAGTATTCAGACCCTTTGTTATGAGACTCAAAATTGAGCTCAGGTGCATCCTGTTTCCATTGATCATCCTTGAGATGTTTCTACAACTTGATTGGAGTCTACCTGTGGTAAATTCAATTGATTGGACATGATCTGGAAAGGCACACACCTGTCTATATAAGGTCCCACAGTTAACAGTGCATGTCAGAGCAAAAAAACAAGCTATGATGTCAAAGGAATTGTCTGTAGAGCTCCAAGACAGGATGGTGTGGAGGCACAGATCTGGGGAAGGGTACCAAAAAATGTCTTTATCATTGAAGGTCCCAAAGAACACAGTGGCCTCCATCATTCTTAAATGGAAGACGTTTGGAACCACCAAGACTCTTCCGAGAGCCAAACTGACCAATCGGGGGAGAAGGGCCTTGGTCAGGGAGGTGACCAATGGTCACTCTGACAGAGCTCCAGAGTTCCTCTGTGGAGATGGGACAACCTTCCAGACGGATAACCATCTCTGCAGCACTCCACCAATCAGGCCTTTATGGTAGAGTGGCCAAAAAGAAGCCACTCCTCAGTAAAAGGCACATGACAGTTTGCCAAAAGGCACCTAAAGGACTCTCAGAACATGAGAAACAAGAGTCTCTGGTCTGATGAAACCAAGATTGAACTCTTTGGCCTGAATGCCAAGTGTCACATCTGGAGGAAACCTGGCACCATCCCTATGGTGAAGCAAGGACTGGGTGGACTAGTCAGGATCGAGAGAAAGATGAACAGAACAAAGTACAGAGAGATCCTTGATGAAAACGTGCTCCAGAGCTCTCAGGACCTCAGACTGGGGTGAAGGTTCACCTTCCAAAAGGACAACGACCCAAAGCACACAGCCGAGACAACGCAAGAGTGGCTTCAGAACAAGTCTCTGAATGTCCTTGAGTGGCCCAACCAGAGCCCGGACTTGAACCCGATCTTACAGCTCTGGAGAGACCTGATAATAGCTGTGCAGCAACTCTCCCCATCCAACCTGACAGAGCTTGAGAGGACCTGCAGAGAAAAATGGTAGAAACTCCCCAAATACAGGTGTGCCAATCTTGTAACGTCATACCCAAGAAGACTAATCGTTGCCAAATGTGCTTCAACAAAGTACTGAGTAAAGGGTCTGAATACTTATGTAAACGTGATAGTTTATTTTTTTAATACATTTCAAAAAGTCTGTTTTTGCTTAAAACAATTAGTAAAAAGTCAAGGGGTCTGAATACTTTCTGAATGCACTGTACAGTATCTAAAGCCGAGGTAGTCAATGAGTTAGCCACCCTGTGTTGCCCTTACTGTTCCTTCAGAAAGTAGTCACACCCCTTGACCTCTTCTACATGTTGTTGTGTTACTGAATTTAAAATGGAGATGGTTTGTGTAACTGGCCTCTACACACAATACCCTATAATGACGGGAGTTTTTCAGGATAAAAAAATAAACAGAATGGCGCTAAGCACAGGCAAAATCCTAGAGGAAAACCTGGTTCAGTCTGCTTTCCAACAGACACTGGGAGATGAATTCAATCTATTTCAATGGCCCTCCATCTGGTGGGGAAAACATGAGCTCCCATTCATCCTTGAGCTCCCACTTCTTCTACATGGTGACCTCTGTCTCCTACTAAGGTAATGGCCTCTATAACAGCAGTTAAAAACATTTAGAAAAAGCAATCCTCTTTTTTGAACGTAATAATTTGTTTACGATCGCCGTACTTTTAGTTTACGGTTGACGCAGCTTGTTGGCCGATAGTCAATCTGCGTTTCTCAAAAGAGTTCAAATCACATGAATGCTGGTATTTACGACTTCAAAACGGGCCAATTCCCGCATGGACGCGAACGCAGCATCCGAGTGGAAACTTGACCCAACTTAACAATCATGTCACAACAGACAATGCCAGGAACATTGTGAATGGCATTTAATTTTCCGTTCCGTGACCCCCAAAACGTCAATACGTACCGAATCATGGGTTTACCATTACACCCTTAGTGTTGGGAAAGAATGTGAAGGTTGTATAAATGTTTGTTTAATGTTGTGTAGGTGTCTGGGTAAGGGTATGAATGCGATGGTGGAGATCCAGACCCAGAGACCCGTGGCGTTGGAGCTCTATAAGGACTTCAAGGAGCTGGGGCGCTTCATGCTGAGATATGTAGGGTCAACCATCGCTGCCGGGGTCGTCACCGAGGTAACCGGCCTTCTCCTCTTCCGACCTGACGAAAATATATCTACATTGTAGGCTTTTGTCCCAAACGGCAACCTATTCCCTATAGAGAGACCTATGGGCCCTGGTCTATAGTAGTGCACTATATAGGGAATAGGGCCCTGGTCTAAATTAGTGCACTATATAGGGAATAGGGCTCTGGTCTATAGTAGTACCACTATATAGGGAATAGGGCCCTGGTCTAAATTAGTGCACTATTTAGGGAATAGGGCCCTGGTCTAAATTAGTGCACTATATAGGGAATAGGGCTCTGGTCTAAAGTAGTGCACTATATAGGGAATAGGGCTCTGGTCTATAGTAGTGCACTATATAGGGAATAGGGCTCTGGTCTAAAGTAGTGCACTATATAGGGAATAGGGCTCTGGTCTATAGTAGTGCACTACATAGGGAATAGGGCTCTGGTCTATAGTAGTGCACTACATAGGGAATAGGGCCCTGGTCTATAGTAGTGCACTATATAGGGAATAGGGCTCTGGTCTATAGTAGTGCACTATATAGGGAATAGGGCTCTGGTCTAACGTAGTGCACTATATAGGGAATATGGCCCTGGTCTATAGTAGTGCACTATATAGGGAATAGGGCTCTGGTCTATAGTAGTGCACTACATAGGGAATAGGGCCCTGGTCTATAGTAGTGCACTATATAGGGAATAGGGCTCTGGTCTATAGTAGTGCACTATATAGGGAATAGGGCTCTGGTCTAACGTAGTGCACTATATAGGGAATATGGCCCTGGTCTATAGTAGTGCACTATATAGGGAATAGGGCTCTGGTCTATAGTAGTGCACTACATAGGGAATAGGGCCCTGGTCTATAGTAGTGCACTATATAGGGAATAGGGCCCCATTTGGGATAGCACCCTAATGTTCTATCTGAGCAGAACAGACCAAACCTGCTGGAGTTACAGGCAGTTCACCTGTTGTGAAGGACATGGTTTCCATAAACTTTAGAGTTCAAGATTTTAACCTTGTCTTGGTTTTGTGTATTTTCTCTGCAGATCAAAGAATGACGAGCGGTCTGATCCAGGTGGATCAAGTCGGAACTGGACCCAGAGACTGCATGACAGACGGCTAGCTGCAGACAGACAGACAGACAGACAGACAGACAGACAGACAGACAGACAGACAGACAGACAGACAGACAGACAGACAGACAAAGTGCAATTCCTTCAGAGATTGACAGAAGTGTCATTCACAGACTGGGTGTTCCCATCCATCCCTCTATCTATCTATCCATCCCTCTATCTATCTATCCATCCCTCTATCTATCTATCCATCCCTCTATCTATCTATCCATCCCTCTATCTATCTATCCATCCCTCTATCTATCTATCCATCCCTCTATCTATCCATCCCTCTATCTATCTATCCATCCCTCTATCTATCTATCCATCCCTCTATCTATCTATCCATCCCTCTATCTATCTATCCATCCCTCTATCTATCTATCCATCCCTCTATCTATCTATCCATCCCTCTATATATCTATCCATCCCTCTATCTATCTATCCATCCCTCTATCTATCTATCCATCCCTCTATCTATCTATCCATCCCTCTATCTATCTATCCATCCCTCTATCTATCTATCCATCCCTCTATCTTATCCATCCATCCCTCTATCTATCTATCCATCCCTCTATCTATCTATCCATCCCTCTATCTATCCATCCATCCCTCTATCTATCTACCCATCCCTCTATCTATCTATCCATCCCTCTATCTATCTATCCATCCCTCTATCTTATCCATCCATCCCTCTATCTATCTATCCATCCCTCTATCTTATCCATCCATCTAGTGCAGAAGTTACCGAACAAGATGAAGTAAACGATGAACCAATAAAAGGTCAATTCCAGCTGTTTTTATCTCGATATCAAATCATTTCTGGGTAACAATTAAGTATCTTACTTTGATTGTTTTTCAATTAAAATGGTCAACGAAAAACAACAACCTTTGTTTCATAGCAAATAGTAATTTCTCAAGCAACAACTGTCTGGAAGTCGTGTGAGTGGGGATGGGGAAATCTGAAAAATAGCTGTTATTGGCAGAGAGGTTTGGAACTCTTTCTGATTGGTCTATTAACTCATTTACCCAAAACTCTGTCCTACCAAAACGGTCAGAATTTTCAGGTAGTCTTTTCAAACTGCTCTTTTCACAGTGTTATTCTAACCTCATGGTATATAAATACGGTATATATTAAACACAGGAAAATCGTGTTTTTGACTGCATTGGGCCTGGGCTGTGATGGTCATGAAATGTTGTCAGCTGGTTATTGGCAAGAATATAACTGACGGTCTCACGGTAATTGACCGTTAATTAACATAAACACATTTAGCATCACCTGGCTTCCTCACACAGACAACAAGACACTGATGCAGACCTTTGGTACATCTACATCTTATAAAGTCTAATAAATCCATGTACTATAGTCTACACCTTCACAATAAATCCATGTAATATAGTCTACACCATCACAATAAATCCATGTAATATAGTCTACCTACACCAACACAATAAATCCATGTAATATAGTCTACACCATCACAATAAATCCATGTAATATAGTCTACACCACCACAATAAATCCATGTAATATAGTCTACATACACCATCACAATAAATCCATGTAATATAGTCTACACCATCACAATAAATCCATGTAATATAGCCTACCTACACCATCACAATAAATCCATGTAATATAGTCTACACCACCACAATAAATCCATGTAATATAGTCTACACCATCACAATAAATCCATGTAATATAGCCTACCTACACCATCACAATAAATCCATGTAATATAGCCTACACCATCACAATAAATCCATGTAATATAGTCTACACCATCACAATAAATCCATGTAATATAGTCTACACCATCACAATAAATCCATGTAATATAGTCTACACCTTCACAATAAATCCATGTAATATAGTCTACACCATCACAATAAATCCATGTAATATAGCCTACCTACACCATCACAATAAATCCATGTAATATAGTCTACACCATCACAATAAATCCATGTAATATAGTCTACCAACACCATCACAATAAATCCATGTAATAGTCTACACCATCACAATAAATCCATGTAATATAGTCTACACCATCACAATAAATCCATGTAATATAGTCTACACCATCACAATAAATCCATGTAATATAGTCTACACCTTCACAATAAATCCATGTAATATAGTCTACACCATCACAATAAATCCATTTAATATAGTCTACACCATCACAATAAATCCATGTAATATAGTCTACACCATCACAATAAATCCATGTAATATAGTCTACACCATCACAATAAATCCATGTAATATAGTCTACACCTTCACAATAAATCCATGTAATATAGTCTACACCATCACAATAAATCCATGTAATATAGTCTACCTACACCATCACAATAAATCCATGTAATATAGTCTACCTACACCATCACATTAAATCCATGTAATATAGTCTACACCATCACAATTAATCCATGTAATATAGTCTACACCATCACAATAAATCCATATAATATAGTCTACACCAACACAATAAATCCATGTAATATAGTCTACACCTTCACAATAAATCCATGTAATATAGTCTACCTACACCATCACAATAAATCCATGTAATATAGTCTACACCATCACAATAAATCCATGTAATATAGCCTACACCACCACAATAAATCCATGTAATATAGTCTACACCATCACAATAAATCCATGTAATATAGCCTACCTACACCATCACAATAAATCCATGTAATATAGCCTACACCATCACAATAAATCCATGTAATATAGTCTACACCATCACAATAAATTCATGTAATATAGTCTACACCTTCACAATAAATCCATGTAATATAGTCTACACCATCACAATAAATCAATGTAATATAGTCTACCAACACCATCACAATAAATCCATGTAATAGTCTACACCATCACAATAAATCCATGTAATATAGTCTACACCATCACAATAAATCCATGTAATATAGTCTACACCATCACAATAAATCCATGTAATATAGTCTACACCTTCACAATAAATCCATGTAATATAGTCTACACCATCACAATAAATCCATGTAATATAGTCTACACCATCACAATAAATCCATGTAATATAGTCTACACCATCACAATAAATCCATGTAATATAGTCTACACCATCACAATAAATCCATGTAATATAGTCTACACCTTCACAATAAATCCATGTAATATAGTCTACACCATCACAATAAATCCATGTAATATAGTCTACCTACACCATCACAATAAATCCATGTAATATAGTCTACCTACACCATCACAATAAATCCATGTAATATAGTCTACCTACACCATCACAATAAATCCATGTAATATAGTCTACACCATCACAATAAATCCATGTAATATAGTCTACACCATCACAATAAATCCATATAATATAGTCTACACCAACACAATAAATCCATGTAATGTAGTCTACACCTTCACAATAAATCCATGTAATATAGTCTACCTACACCATCACAATAAATCCATGTAATATAGTCTACACCTCCACAATAAATCCATGTAATATAGTCTACACCATCACAATAAATCCATGTAATATAGTCTACCTACACCATCACAATAAATCCATGTAATATAGTCTACACCTTCACAATAAATCCATGTAATATAGTCTACACCATCACAATAAATCCATGTAATATAGTCTACACCTTCACAATAAATCCATGTAATATAGTCTACACCATCACAATAAATCCATGTAATATAGTCTACACCTTCACAATAAATCCATGTAATATAGTCTACCTACACCAACACAATAAATCCATGTAATATAGTCTACACCATCACAATAAATCCATGTAATATAGTCTACACCACCACAATAAATCCATGTAATATAGTCTACATACACCATCACAATAAATCCATGTAATATAGTCTACACCATCACAATAAATCCATGTAATATAGCCTACCTACACCATCACAATAAATCCATGTAATATAGTCTACACCACCACAATAAATCCATGTAATATAGTCTACACCATCACAATAAATCCATGTAATATAGCCTACCTACACCATCACAATAAATCCATGTAATATAGCCTACACCATCACAATAAATCCATGTAATATAGTCTACACCATCACAATAAATCCATGTAATATAGTCTACACCATCACAATAAATCCATGTAATATAGTCTACACCTTCACAATAAATCCATGTAATATAGTCTACACCATCACAATAAATCCATGTAATATAGCCTACCTACACCATCACAATAAATCCATGTAATATAGTCTACACCATCACAATAAATCCATGTAATATAGTCTACCAACACCATCACAATAAATCCATGTAATAGTCTACACCATCACAATAAATCCATGTAATATAGTCTACACCATCACAATAAATCCATGTAATATAGTCTACACCATCACAATAAATCCATGTAATATAGTCTACACCTTCACAATAAATCCATGTAATATAGTCTACACCATCACAATAAATCCATGTAATATAGTCTACACCATCACAATAAATCCATGTAATATAGTCTACACCATCACAATAAATCCATGTAATATAGTCTACACCTTCACAATAAATCCATGTAATATAGTCTACACCATCACAATAAATCCATGTAATATAGTCTACCTACACCATCACAATAAATCCATGTAATATAGTCTACCTACACCATCACAATAAATCCATGTAATATAGTCTACACCATCACAATTAATCCATGTAATATAGTCTACACCATCACAATAAATCCATATAATATAGTCTACACCAACACAATAAATCCATGTAATATAGTCTACACCTTCACAATAAATCCATGTAATATAGTCTACCTACACCATCACAATAAATCCATGTAATATAGTCTACACCATCACAATAAATCCATGTAATATAGTCTACACCATCACAATAAATCCATGTAATATAGTCTACACCATCACAATAAATCCATGTAATATAGTCTACACCATCACAATAAATCCATGTAATATAGTCTACACCATCACAATAAATCCATGTAATATAGTCTACACCATCACAATAAATCCATGTAATATAGTCTACACCTTCACAATAAATCCATGTAATATAGTCTACACCATCACAATAAATCCATGTAATATAGTCTACACCATCACAATAAATCCATGTAATATAGTCTACACCATCACAATAAATCCATGTAATATAGTCTACACCATCACAATAAATCCATGTAATATAGTCTGCCTACACCATCACAATAAATCCATGTAATATAGCCTACCTACACCATCACAATAAATCCATGTAATATAGTCTACACCTCCACAATAAATCCATGTAATATAGTCTACACCATCACAATAAATCCATGTAATATAGTCTACACAATCACAATAAATCCATGTAATATAGTCTACCTACACCATCACAATAAATCCATGTAATATCGTCTACCTACACCATCACAATAAATCCATGTAATATAGTCTACACCATCACAATAAATCCATGTAATATAGTCTCCACCATCACAATAAATCCATGTAATATAGTCTACCTACACCATCACAATAAATCCATGTAGTATAGCCTACACCATCACAATAAATCCATGTAATATAGTCTACACCATCACAATAAATCCATGTAATATAGCCTACACCATCACAATAAATCCATGTAATATAGTCTACACCATCAAAATAAATCCATGTAATATAGTCTACCTACACCATCACAATAAATCCATGTAATATAGTCTACCTACACCATCACAATAAATCCATGTAATATAGTCTACCTACACCCTCACAATAAATCCATGTAATATAGTCTACACCATCACAATAAATCCATGTAATATAGTCTACACCAACACAATAAATCCATGTAATATAGTCTACACCATCACAATAAATCCATGTAATATAGTCTACACCATCACAATAAATCCATGTAATATAGTCTACACCATCACAATAAATCCATGTAATATAGTCTACACCATCACAATAAATCCATGTAATATAGTCTACCTACACCATCACAATAAATCCATGTAATATAGTCTACCTACACCATCACAATAAATCCATGTAATATAGTCTACCTACACCATCACAATAAATCCATGTAATATAGTCTACACCATCACAATAAATCCATGTAATATAGTCTCCACCATCACAATAAATCCATGTAATATAGTCTACCTACACCATCACAATAAATCCATGTAGTATAGCCTACACCATCACAATAAATCCATGTAATATAGTCTACAGTGTAGACATATTACATGGATTTATTTTGATGGTGTAGACTATATTACATGGATTTATTGTGATGGTGTAATCCATGGATTATTGTGATGGTGTAGACTCTACACCATCACAATAAATCCATGTAATATAGCCTACACCATCACAATAAATCCATGTAATATAGTCTACACCATCAAAATAAATCCATGTAATATAGTCTACCTACACCATCACAATAAATCCATGTAATATAGTCTACCAACACCATCACAATAAATCCATGTAATAGTCTACACCATCACAATAAATCCATGTAATATAGTCTACACCATCACAATAAATCCATGTAATATAGTCTACACCATCACAATAAATCCATGTAATATAGTCTACACCTTCACAATAAATCCATGTAATATAGTCTACACCATCACAATAAATCCATGTAATATAGTCTACACCATCACAATAAATCCATGTAATATAGTCTACACCATCACAATAAATCCATGTAATATAGTCTACACCATCACAATAAATCCATGTAATATAGTCTACACCTTCACAATAAATCCATGTAATATAGTCTACACCATCACAATAAATCCATGTAATATAGTCTACCTACACCATCACAATAAATCCATGTAATATAGTCTACCTACACCATCACAATAAATCCATGTAATATAGTCTACACCATCACAATTAATCCATGTAATATAGTCTACACCATCACAATAAATCCATATAATATAGTCTACACCAACACAATAAATCCATGTAATATAGTCTACACCTTCACAATAAATCCATGTAATATAGTCTACCTACACCATCACAATAAATCCATGTAATATAGTCTACACCATCACAATAAATCCATGTAATATAGCCTACACCACCACAATAAATCCATGTAATATAGTCTACACCATCACAATAAATCCATGTAATATAGCCTACCTACACCATCACAATAAATCCATGTAATATAGCCTACACCATCACAATAAATCCATGTAATATAGTCTACACCATCACAATAAATTCATGTAATATAGTCTACACCTTCACAATAAATCCATGTAATATAGTCTACACCATCACAATAAATCAATGTAATATAGTCTACCAACACCATCACAATAAATCCATGTAATAGTCTACACCATCACAATAAATCCATGTAATATAGTCTACACCATCACAATAAATCCATGTAATATAGTCTACACCATCACAATAAATCCATGTAATATAGTCTACACCTTCACAATAAATCCATGTAATATAGTCTACACCATCACAATAAATCCATGTAATATAGTCTACACCATCACAATAAATCCATGTAATATAGTCTACACCATCACAATAAATCCATGTAATATAGTCTACACCATCACAATAAATCCATGTAATATAGTCTACACCTTCACAATAAATCCATGTAATATAGTCTACACCATCACAATAAATCCATGTAATATAGTCTACCTACACCATCACAATAAATCCATGTAATATAGTCTACCTACACCATCACAATAAATCCATGTAATATAGTCTACCTACACCATCACAATAAATCCATGTAATATAGTCTACACCATCACAATAAATCCATGTAATATAGTCTACACCATCACAATAAATCCATATAATATAGTCTACACCAACACAATAAATCCATGTAATGTAGTCTACACCTTCACAATAAATCCATGTAATATAGTCTACCTACACCATCACAATAAATCCATGTAATATAGTCTACACCTCCACAATAAATCCATGTAATATAGTCTACACCATCACAATAAATCCATGTAATATAGTCTACCTACACCATCACAATAAATCCATGTAATATAGTCTACCTACACCATCACAATAAATCCATGTAATATAGTCTACACCATCACAATAAATCCATGTAATATAGTCTACACCATCACAATAAATCCATGTAATATAGTCTACACCATCACAATAAATCCATGTAATATAGTCTACACCATCACAATAAATCCATGTAATATAGTCTACACCATCACAATAAATCCATGTAATATAGTCTACACCATCACAATAAATCCATGTAATATAGTCTACCTACACCATCACAATAAATCCATGTAATATAGTCTACCTACACCATCACAATAAATCCATGTAATATAGTCTACACCATCACAATAAATCCATGTAATATAGTCTACACCATCACAATAAATCCATGTAATATAGTCTACACCATCACAATAAATCCATGTAATATAGTCTGCCTACACCATCACAATAAATCCATGTAATATAGCCTACCTACACCATCACAATAAATCCATGTAATATAGTCTACACCTCCACAATAAATCCATGTAATATAGTCTACACCATCACAATAAATCCATGTAATATAGTCTACACAATCACAATAAATCCATGTAATATAGTCTACCTACACCATCACAATAAATCCATGTAATATCGCCTACCTACACCATCACAATAAATCCATGTAATATAGTCTACACCATCACAATAAATCCATGTAATATAGTCTCCACCATCACAATAAATCCATGTAATATAGTCTACCTACACCATCACAATAAATCCATGTAGTATAGCCTACACCATCACAATAAATCCATGTAATATAGTCTACACCATCACAATAAATCCATGTAATATAGCCTACACCATCACAATAAATCCATGTAATATAGTCTACACCATCAAAATAAATCCATGTAATATAGTCTACCTACACCATCACAATAAATCCATGTAATATAGTCTACCTACACCATCACAATAAATCCATGTAATATAGTCTACCTACACCATCACAATAAATCCATGTAATATAGTCTACCTACACCATCACAATAAATCCATGTAATATAGTCTACACCATCACAATAAATCCATGTAATATAGTCTCCACCATCACAATAAATCCATGTAATATAGTCTACACCATCACAATAAATCCATGTAATATAGTCTACACCATCACAATAAATCCATGTAATATAGTCTCCACCATCACAATAAATCCATGTAATATAGTCTACCTACACCATCACAATAAATCCATGTAGTATAGCCTACACCATCACAATAAATCCATGTAATATAGTCTACAGTGTAGACTATATTACATGGATTTATTTTGATGGTGTAGACTATATTACATGGATTTATTGTGATGGTGTAGGCTATATTACATGGATTTATTGTGATGGTGTAGACTCTACACCATCACAATAAATCCATGTAATATAGCCTACACCATCACAATAAATCCATGTAATATAGTCTACACCATCAAAATAAATCCATGTAATATAGTCTACCTACACCATCACAATAAATCCATGTAATATAGTCTACCTACACCATCACAATAAATCCATGTAATATAGTCTACCTACACCATCACAATAAATCCATGTAATATAGTCTACACCATCACAATAAATCCACGTAATATAGTCTACACCATCACAATAAATCCATGTAATATAGTCTACACCATCACAATAAATCCATGTAATATAGTCTACACCAACACAATAAATCCATGTAATATAGTCTACACCATCACAATAAATCCATGTAATATAGTCTACACCATCACAATAAATCCATGTAATATAGTCTACACCATCACAATAAATCCATGTCATATATTCTACACCATCACAATAAATCCATGTAATATAGTCTACCTACACCATCACAATAAATCCATGTAATATAGTCTACCTACACCATCACAATAAATCCATGTAATATAGTCTACACCATCACAATAAATCCATGAATATAGCCTACAACCACCACAATAAATCCATGTAATATAGTCTACCTACACCATCACAATAAATCCATGTAATATAGTCTACACCATCACAATAAATCCATGTAATATAGTCTACACCATCACAATAAATCCATGTAATATAGTCTACACCATCACAATAAATCCATGTAATATAGTCTACCTACACCATCACAATAAATCCATGTAATATAGTCTACACCAACACAATAAATCCATGTAATATAGTCTACACCAACACAATAAATCCATGTAATATAGCCTACACCATCACAATAAATCAATGTAATATAGTCTACACCATCACAATAAATCCATGTAATATAGTCTACACCATCACAATAAATCCATGTAATATAGTCTACACCATCACAATAAATCCATGTAATATAGTCTACACCATCACAATAAATCCATGTAATATAGTCTACCTACACCATCACAATAAATCCATGTAATATAGTCTACCTACACCATCACAATAAATCCATGTAATATAGTCTACACCATCACAATAAATCCATGAATATAGCCTACGACCACCACAATAAATCCATGTAATATAGTCTCCACCATCACAATAAATCCATGTAATATAGTCTACCTACACCATCACAATAAATCCATGTAGTATAGCCTACACCATCACAATACATCCATGTAATATAGTCTACACCATCACAATAAATCCATGTAATATAGTCTACACCATCACAATAAATCCATGTAATATAGTCTACACCATCACAATAAATCCATGTAATATAGTCTACACCTTCACAATAAATCCATGTAATATAGTCTACACCATCACAATAAATCCATGTAATATAGTCTACCTACACCATCACAATAAATCCATGTAATATAGTCTACCTACACCATCACATTAAATCCATGTAATATAGTCTACACCATCACAATTAATCCATGTA
>NC_088230.1:42632176-42676374 GCF_036934945.1 Oncorhynchus masou masou | reverse complement strand
GAGGAGAGAATCACTGAGGAGAGAATCACTGAGGAGAGAATCACTGAGGAGAATCACTGGAGGAGAGAATCTGAGGAGAGAATCACTGAGGAGAGAGAGAGAATCACAGGAGGAATCACAGGAGAGAATCACTGAGGAGAGAATCACAGGAGAATCACTGAGGAGAGAATACTGAATCACAGGAGAGAATCAAAGGAGAGAATGACTGAGGAGAGACTGAGAGTCCCTGAGATAATCACTGAGGAGGGTCACTGAGGAAATCACTGAGGAGAGAATCACTGAGGAGAGAATCAGAGGAGAGAATCACTGAGGAGAGAATCACAGGAGAGTATCACTGAGGAGAGAATCACAGGAGAGAATCACTGAGAGAATGAGGAGAGAATCACTGAGGAAGAATCACTGAGGAGAGAATCACAGGAGGACTGAGAAACACAGGAGAGAATCACTGAGGAGAGAATGACTGAGGAGAGAATGACTGAGGAGAGAATCACTGAGGGGGAGAGAATCACAGGAGAGAATCACAGGAGAGAATCACTGAGGAGAGAATCACTGAGGAGAGAATCACTGAGGAGAGAATCACAGGATAGAATGACAGGGAGAGAGAATCACAGGAGAGAGTCGCTGAGAGAATCACTGAGGAGAGAATCACAGGATAGAATGACAGGAGAGAATGACTGAGGAGAGAATCACAGGAGGAATCACAGGAGAGTATCACTGAGGAGAGAATCACATGAGAGAGTCCCTGAGAGAATCACAGGGAGAGTCCCTGAGAGAATCACTGAGGAGATAATCACTGAAGAGCAAATCACAGGATGGAATCACTGAGGAGCTAATCGCTGGAGAGAATCACAGGAGCGATTCACTGAGTAGAGAATCACTGAGGAGATAATCACAGGAGAGAATCACAGGATAGAATGACAGAAGAGAGTCCCTGAGAGAATCACGAGAGAATCACAGGAGAGTATCACTGAGGAGAGAATCACATGAGAGAGTCCCTGAGAGAATCACATGAGAGAGTCAGAGATAATCACTGAGGAGAGAATCACAGGAGAGAGTCCCTGAGATAATCACTGAGGAGAGAATCACGGAGGAGAGAATCACTGAGGAGAGAATCACTGAGGAGAGAATCACTGAGGAGAGAATCACTGAGGAGAATGACTGAGGAGAGAATCCCTGAGGAGGGAATCACTGAGGAGAGAATCCCTGAGGAGAGAATCACTGAGGAGAGAATCCCTGAGGAGAGAATACCTGAGGAGAGAATCACTGAGGAGAGAATCACAGGAGAGAATCACTGAGGAGAGAATGACTGAGGAGAGAATCACAGGTGAGAATCATAGGAGAGAATCACTGAGGAGAGAATGACTGAGGAGTGAATCACAGGAGAGTATCACTGAGGAGAGAATCACTGGAGAGAATCACAGGAGAGTATCACTGAGGAGAGAATCACAGGAGAGAATCCCTGAGGAGAGAATCAAAGGAGAGAATGACTGAGGAGAGAATGACTGAGGAGAGAATCACCGAGGAGAGAATCACTGAGGAGAGAATCACCGAGGAGAGAATCACTGAGGAGAGAATCACAGGAGAGAATGACTGAGGAGAGAATCACAGGTGAGAATCATAGGAGAGAATCACAGGAGAGAATCACTGAGGAGAGAATCACTGAGGAGAGAATGACTGAGGAGAGAATCACTGAGGAGAGAATCACTGAGGAGAGAATCACAGGATAGAATGACAGGAGAGAGTCCCTGAGAGAATCACAGGAGAGAGTCCCTGAGATAATCACTGAGGAGAGAATCACAGAGAGAGTCCCTGAGAGAATCACTGAGGAGAGAATCACAGGAGATAATCACTGAGGAAGAATCCCTGAGGAGAGAATCCCTGAGGAGAGAATCACTGAGGAGAGAATCACAGGATAGAATGACAGGAGAGAGTCCCTGAGAGAATCACAGGAGAGAGTCCCTGAGATAATCACTGAGGAGAGAATCACAGGAGATAATCACTGAGGAGAGAATCCCTGAGGAGAGAATCCCTGAGGAGAGAATCACTGAGTAGAGAATCACTGAGGAGAGAATCACTGAGGAGAGAATCACAGGAGAAAATGACTGAGGAGAGAATCTCAGGAGAGAATCACAGGAGAGAATCACTGAGGAGAGAATCACAGGAGAAAATGACTGAGGAGAGAATCACAGGAGAGAATCACTGAGGAGAGAATCACAGGAGTGAATCACAGGAGAGAATCACAGGAGAGAATAACTGAGGAGAGAATCACAGGAGAGAATCACTGAGGAGAGAATCACAGAGGAGAGAATCACAGGAGAGGATCACAGGAGAGAATCACTGAGGAGAGAATCACTGAGGAGAGAATCACTGAGGAGAGAATCCCTGAGGAGAGAATCACTGAGTAGAGAATCACTGAGGAGAATCACTGAGGAGAGAATCACAGGAGAAAATGACTGAGGAGAGAATCTCAGGAGAGAATCACAGGAGAGAATCACTGAGGAGAGAATCACAGGAGAAAATGACTGAGGAGAGAATCACAGGAGAGAATCACTGAGGAGAGAATCACAGGAGTGAATCACAGGAGAGAATCACAGGAGAGAATAACTGAGGAAGAATCACAGGAGAGAATCACTGAGGAGAGAATCACAGAGGAGAGAATCACAGGAGAGGATCACAGGAGAGAATCACTGAGGAGAGAATCACTGAGGAGAATCACTGAGGAGAGAATTACATTTACATTTAAGTCATTTGGCAGACGCTCTTATCCAGCGACTTACAAATTGGTGAATTCACCTTATGACATCCAGTAGAACAGCCACTTTACAATAGTGCATCACTGAGGAGAGAATCACAGGAGAAAATGACTGAGGAGAGAATCTCAGGAGAGAATCACTGGAGAGAATGACTGAGGAGAGAATCACTGAGGAGAGAATCACTGAGGAGAGAATCACAGGAGTGAATCACTGAGGAGTGAATCACTGAGGAGAGAATCACAGGAGAAAATGACTGAGGAGAGAATCTCAGGAGAGAATCACAGGAGAGAATCACTGAGGAGAGAATCACTGAGGAGAGAATCACTGAGGAGAGAATGACTGAGGAGAGAATCACTGAGGAGAGAATGACTGAGGAGAGAATCACAGGAGAGAATGACTGAGGAGAGAATCACTGAGGAGAGAATCACTGAGGGAGAATCTCTGAGGAGAGAATGACTGAGGAGAGAATCACTGAGGAGAGAATCACTGAGGGAGAGAATCACATGAGTGAATCACAGGAGAGAATGACTGAGGAGAGAATCACTGAGGAGAGAATGACTGAGGAGAGAATGACTGAGGAGAGAATCACTGAGGAGAGAATCACTGAGGAGAGAATCACATGAGTGAATCACAGGGAGAGAATGACTGAGGGAGAGAATCACTGAGGAGAGAATGACTGAGGAGAGAATCACTGAGGAGAGAATCACTGAGGAGAGAATCACATGAGTGAATCACAGGAGAGAATCATAGGAGAGAATCACAGGAGAGAATGACTGAGGAGAGAATCACAGGAGAGAATGACTGAGGAGAGAATCACTGAGGGGAGAATCCCTGAGGAGAGAATCACTGAGGGGAGAATCCCTGAGGAGAGAAACCCTGAGGAGAGAATCACTGAGGAGAGAATCACTGAGGAGAGAATCACAGGAGAAAATGACTGAGGAGAGAATCACAGGAGGGAATGACTGAGGAGAGAATCACAGGAGTGAATCACAGGAGAGAATCACAGGAGAGAATCACAGGAGTGAATCACTGAGGGAGAGAATCACAGGAGTGAATCACAGGAGAGAATCACAGGAGAGAATCACAGGAGTGAATCACAGGAGAGAATCACAGGAGAGAATAACTGAGGAGAGAATCACAGGAGAGAATCACTGAGGAGAGAATCACTGAGGAGAGAATCACTGAGGAGAGAATCACAGAGGAGAGAATCACAGGAGAGAATCACTGAGGAGAGAGAATCACAGGAGAGAATAACTGAGGAGAGAATCACAGGAGAGAATCACTGAGGAGAGAATCACAGGAGAGAATGACTGAGGAGAGAATCCCTGAGGAGAGAATCACTGAGGAGAGAATTACATTTTACATTTAAGTCATTTGGCAGACGCTCTTATCCAGAGCGACTTACAAATTGGTGAATCACCTTATGACATCCAGTAGAACAGCCACTTTACAATAGTGCATCACTGAGGAGAGAATCACAGGAGAAAATGACTGAGGAGAGAATCTCAGGAGAGAATCACTGAGGAAGAATCACTGAGGAGAGAATCACTGAGGAGAGAATCACTGAGGGGAGAATCACAGGAGAGAATGACTGAGGAGAGAATCACTGAGGAGAGAATCACTGAGGAGAGAATCACAGGAGTGAATCACTGAGGAGAGAATCACTGAGGAGAGAATGACTGAGGAGAGAATCACTGAGGAGAGAATCACTGAGGAGAGAATCACTGAGGAGAGAATCCAGGAGTGAATCACTGAGGAGAGAATGACTGAGGAGAGAATCACTGAGGAGAGAATCACTGAGAGAATCACTGAGGAGAGAATCACAGGAGTGAATCACTGAGGAGAGAATCACATGAGTGAATCACAGGAGAGAATCACAGGAGAGAATCACTGAGGAGAGAATGTCTGAGGAGAGAATCACAGGAGAGAATGACTGAGGAGAGAATCACTGAGGAGAGAATCACTGAGGGGAGAATCACAGGAGAGAATGACTGAGGAGAGAATCACTGAGGAAGAATCACTGAGGAGAAAATCACTGAGGGGAGAATCACAGGAGGAATGACTGAGGAGAGAATCACTGAGGAGAGAATCACTGAGGAGAATCACAGGGAGAGAATGACTGAGGAGAGAATCACTGAGGAGAGAATCACTGAGGAGAGAATCACTGAGGAGAGAATCACAGGAGGAATGACTGAGGAGAGAATCACTGAGGAGAGAATCACTGAGGAGAATCACAGGAGAGAATGACTGAGGAGAGAATCACAGGAGAGAATCACTGAGGAGAGAATCACTGAGGAGAGAATCACAGGAGGGAATGACTGAGGAGAGAATCACTGAGGAGAGAATCACTGAGGGGAGAATCACAGGAGAGAATGACTGAGGAGAGAATCACTGAGGAGAGAATCACTGAGGAGAAAATCACTGAGGGGAGAATCACAGGAGAGAATGACTGAGGAGAGAATCACAGGAGGGAATGACTGAGGAGAGAATCCCTGAGGGGAGAATCACTGAGGAGAGAATCACTGAGGAGAGAATCACTGAGGGGAGAATCACTGAGGAGAGAATCACTGAGGAGAGAATCACTGAGGGGAGAATCACTGAGGAGAGAATCACTGAGGAGAGAATCACTGAGGGGAGAATCACTGAGGAGAGAATCACTGAGGAGAAAATCACTGAGGGAGAATCACAGGAGAGAATGACTGAGGAGAGAATGACTGAGGAGAGAATCACTGAGGGGAGAATCACAGGAGAGAATGACTGAGGAGAGAATCACTGAGGAGAGAATCACTGAGGAGAGAATCACTGAGGGGAGAATCACTGAGGAGAGAATCACTGAGGAGAGAATCACTGAGGGGAGAATCACTGAGGAGAGAATCACTGAGGAGAGAATGACTGAGGAGAGAATGACTGAGGAGAGAATCACAGGAGGGAATGACTGAGGAGAGAATCACTGAGGAGAGAATGACTGAGGAGAGAATCACTGAGGAGAGAATCACTGAGGAGAGAATCACTGAGGGGAGAATCACAGGAGAGAATGACTGAGGAGAGAATGACTGAGGAGAGAATCACTGAGGAGAGAATCACTGAGGGGAGAATCACTGAGGAGAGAATCACTGAGGAGAGAATCACAGGATAGAATGACAGGAGAGAATCACTGAGAGAATCACAGGAGAGAGTCCCTGAGATAATCACTGAGGAGAGAATCACAAGAGAGAGTCCCTGAGAGAATCACAGGAGAGAGTCCCTGAGATAATCACTGAGGAGAGAATCACAAGAGAGAGTCCCTGAGAGAATCACAGGAGATAATCACTGAGGAGAGAATCCCTGAGGAGAGAATCCCTGAGGAGAGAATGACAGGAGAGAGTCCCTGAGAGAATCACAGGAGAGAGTCCCTGAGATAATCACTGAGGAGAGAATCACAGGAGATAATCACTGAGGAGAGAATCCCTGAGGAGAGAATCCCTGAGGAGAGAATCACTGAGGAGAGAATCACTGAGGAGAGAATCACTGAGGAGAGAATCACTGAGGAGAGAATCACTGAGGAGAGAATGACTGAGGAGAGAATCTCAGGAGAGAATCACAGGAGAGAATCACTGAGGAGAGAATGACTGAGGAGAGAATCACAGGAGGGAATGACTGAGGAGAGAATCACAGGAGAAAATGACTGAGGAGAGAATCACAGGAGAGAATCACTGAGGAGAGAATCACAGGAGTGAATCACAGGAGAGAATCACAGGAGAGAATAACTGAGGAGAGAATCACAGGAGAGAATCACTGAGGAGAGAATCACAGAGGAGAGAATCACAGGAGAGGATCACAGGAGAGAATCACTGAGGAGAGAATCACTGAGGAGAGAATCACTGAGGAGAGAATTACATTTTACATTTAAGTCATTTGGCAGACGCTCTTATCCAGAGCGACTTACAAATTGGTGAATTCACCTTATGACATCCAGTGGAACAGCCACTTTACAATAGTGCATCACTGAGGAGAGAATCACAGGAGAAAATGACTGAGGAGAGAATCTCAGGAGAGAATCACTGAGGAGAGAATCACTGAGGAGAGAATCACATGAGTGAATCACAGGAGAGAATCATAGGAGAGAATCACAGGAGAGAATGACTGAGGAGAGAATCACAGGAGAGAATCTCTGAGGAGAGAATCACTGAGGAGAGAATCACTGAGGGGAGAATCCCTGAGGAGAGAAACCCTGAGGAGAGAATCACTGAGGAGAGAATCACTGAGGAGAGAATCACAGGAGAAAATGACTGAGGAGAGAATCTCAGGAGAGAATCACAGGAGAGAATCACTGAGGAGAGAATCACAGGAGAAAATGACTGAGGAGAGAATCACAGGAGAGAGAATCACAGGAGTGAATCACAGGAGAGAATCACAGGAGAGAATCACAGGAGAGAATCACAGTAGTGAATCACAGGAGAGAATCACAGGAGAGAATCACTGAGGAGAGAATCACAGGAGAGAATGACTGAGGAGAGAATCCCTGAGGAGAGAATCACTGAGGAGAGAATTACATTTTACATTTAAGTCATTTGGCAGACGCTCTTATCCAGAGCGACTTACAAATTGGTGAATTCACCTTATGACATCCAGTGGAACAGCCACTTTACAATAGTGCATCACTGAGGAGAGAATCACAGGAGAAAATGACTGAGGAGAGAATCTCAGGAGAGAATCACAGGAGAGAATCACTGAGGAGAGAATCACTGAGGAGAGAATCACTGAGGGGAGAATCACTGAGGGGAGAATCACTGAGGAGAGAATCAAAGGAGTGAATCACTGAGGAGAGAATCACTGAGGAGAGAATGACTGAGGAGAGAATCACTGAGGAGAGAATCACAGGAGTGAATCACTGAGGAGAGAATCACATGAGTGAATCACAGGAGAGAATCACAGGAGAGAATCACTGAGGAGAGAATGACCGAGGAGAGAATCACTGAGGAGAGAATCACAGGAGAGAATGACTGAGGAGAGAATCACAGGAGGGAATGACTGAGGAGAGAATGACTGAGGAGAGAATCACTGAGGAGAGAATCACTGAGGAGAGAATCACTGAGGAGAGAATCACTGAGGGGAGAATCACAGGAGAGAATGACTGAGGAGAGAATCTCAGGAGAGAATCACAGGAGAGAATCACAGGAGAGAATCACAGGAGAGAATCACTGAGGAGAGAATCACAGGAGAGAATCACTGAGGAGAGAATCACAGGAGAGAATCACAGGAGAGAATCACAGGAGAGAATCACAGGAGAGAATCACAGGAGAGAATCACAGGAGAGAATCACTGAGGAGAGAATCACAGGAGAGAATCACTGAGGAGAGAATCTGAGGAGAGAATCACAGGAGAGAATCACAGGAGAGAATCACAGGAGAGAATCACTGAGGAGAGAATCACAGGAGAGAATCACTGAGGAGAGAATCTGAGGAGAGAATCACAGGAGAGAATCACAGGAGAGAATCACAGGAGAGAATCACAGGAGAGTATCACAGGAGAGAATCACTGAGGAGAGAATCACAGGAGAGAATCACTGAGGAGAGAATCACTGAGGAGAGAATCACAGGAGAGAATCACAGGAGAGAATCACTGAGGAGAGAATCACTGAGGAGAGAATCACAGGAGAGAATCACTGAGGAGAGAATCACAGGAGAGAATCACTGAGGAGAGAATCACAGGAGAGAATCACTGAGGAGAGAATCACAGGAGAGAATCACTGAGGAGAGAATCACTGAGGAGAGAATGACTGAGGACAGGGGAGAGTGAGGGGAGAGTGAACCATCTACCCGCCCCCCGCATGATTTGTTCTCTTTGAGTAACCTACAGTAACCTATTTCCCTCCCCTGATTTACTCTGTTATTGGTGAATAACATCAACTGCTAACACTTTCGACACCTTGCAGAGTCCAAGCCCTGACGAATTGAGGCGGTTATGAGGGCAAAAAGTGGTCTAACTCAATGTTAGGAAGGTTTTCTTAATGTTTGGTATAGTCAGTGTATAGGTCCTGTTCCTTCTGTTCTACAGAAGCCACTACAACACATCTGTTTAATGTAATAAACCTGGATTGTTTGGTCATTTCTGTCCTCTAACAGGGACCAGAACACTAGCACCTAAACCAGCACCTCTTTCAGAGACCAACTTCTTCACCTCCCTCTCCTCCTCCCCCTCTACTTCTTCACCTCCTGCTGCTCCTCCTCCTTTCCTTCTTCACCTCCCTCTCCTCCTCCCCCTCTACTTCTTCACCTCCTGCTCCTCCTCCTCCTTTCCTTATTCACCTCACTCTTCTCCTCTACTTCTTCACCTCCCCCTCTACTTCTTCACCTCCCTTTCCTCCTCCTCTACTTCTTCAACTCCCTCTCCTCCTCCTCCTCTACTTCTTCACCTCCCTTTCCTCCTCCTCCTCTACTTCTTCACCTCCCTCCTCCTCTAATTATTCACCTCTCTCTCTCCTCCTCCTCCTTTCCTTATTTACCTCCCTCTCCTCCTCCTCTCTACTTCTTCACCTCCCCCTTTCCTCCTCCTCCTCTCTACTTCTTCGCCTCCCTCTCCTCCTCTCTACTTCTTCACCTCCCTCTCCTCCTCCGCTACTTATTCACCTCCCTCACCTCCTCTCTACTTCTTCACCTCCCTCTCCTCCTCCGCTACTTATTCACCTCCCTCTCCTCCTCCGCTACTTATTCACCTCCCTCTCCTCCCCCTCTACTTCTTCACCTCCCTCTCCTCCTCCTCCTCTACTTCTTCACCTCCCTCTTCTCCTCCTCCTCCTCTACTTATTCACCTCCCTCTTCTCCTCCTCTACTTCTTCACCTCCATCCTCCTCCTCCTCTAATTCCTCACCTCCCTCTCCTCCTCTACTTCTTCAACTCCCTCTCCTCCTCCTCTACTTCTTCACCTCCCTCTCCTCCTCCTCCTCTACTTCTTCACCTCCCCCTCTACTTCTTCAACTCCCTCTCCTCCTCCTCCTCTACTTCTTCACCTCCCTCTCCTCCTCCTCCTCTACTTCTTCACCTCCATCTCCTCCTCCTCCTCTACTTCTTCACCTCCCTCCTCCTCTAATTCCTCACCTCCCTCTCCTCCTCTACTTCTTCACCTCCCTCTCCTCCTCCTCCTCTACTTCTTCACCTCCCTCTCCTCCTCCTCCTCTACTTCTTCACCTCCCTCCTCCTCTAATTCCTCACCTCCCTCTCCTCCTCTACTTCTTCACCTCCCTCTCCTCCTCCTCCTCTACTTCTTCACCTCCCTCTCCTCCTCCTCCTCTACTTCTTCAACTCCCTCTCCTCCTCCTCTACTTCTTCACCTCCATCCTCCTCCTCCTCCCCTAATTCCTCACCTCCCTCTCCTCCTCTACTTCTTCAACTCCTCTCCTCCTCCTCTACTTCTTCACCTCCCTCTCCTCCTCCCCCTCTACTTCTTCACCTCCCTCTCCTCCTCCTCTCTACTTCTTCACCTCCCTCTCCTCCTCCGCTACTTATTCACCTCCCTCTCCTCCTCCTCCTCTACTTCTTCACCTCCCTCTCCCCCTCCTCCTCTACTTCTTCACCTCCCTCTCCTCCTCCTCCTCTACTTCTTCACCTCCCTCTCCTCCTCCTCCTCTACTTCTTCACCTCCCTCCTCCTCTAATTATTCACTCTCTCTCCTCCTCCTCCTTTCCTTATTTACCTCCCTCTCCTCCTCCTCTCTACTTCTTCACCTCCCTCTCCTCCTCCGCTACTTATTCACCTCCCTCACCTCCTCTCTACTTATTCACCTCCCTCTCCTCCCCCTCTACTTCTTCACCTCCCTCTCCTCCTCCTCCTCTACTTCTTCACCTCCCTCTTCTCCTCCTCCTCCTCTACTTATTCACCTCCCTCTTCTCCTCCTCTACTTCTTCACCTCCATCCTCCTCCTCCTCTAATTCCTCACCTCCCTCTCCTCCTCTACTTCTTCAACTCCCTCTCCTCCTCCTCTACTTATTCACCTCCCTCTTCTCCTCCTCTACTTCTTCACCTCCATCCTCCTCCTCCTCTAATTCCTCACCTCCCCCCTCCTCCTCTACTTCTTCAACTCCCTCTCCTCCTCCTCCTCTACTTCTTCACCTCCCTCTTCTCCTCCTCCTCTACTTCTTCACCCTCCTCTCCTCCTCCTCCTCCACTTCTTCACCTCCCTCTCCTCCTCCTCCTCTACTTCTTCACCCTCCTCTCCTCCTCCTCCTCTAATTCCTCACCTCCCCCTCCTCCTCTACTTCTTCACCCTCCTCTCCTCTTCCTCCTCTACTTCTTCACCTCCTCCTCCTCCTCCACTTCTTCACCTCCTCCTCCTCCTCCTTTCCTTTGTTTAATGATGTTATTTATGTATATGTCCAGACAGTAACCCATTTGAGCATCTCATGTGCTGAGTAGAGCTACAGGCCCTGGTCAGATGTAGTGCACTACCCTATAGGCCCTGGTCAGATGTAGTGCACCACCCTATAGACCCTGGCTAGAAGTAGTGCACCACCCTATAGACCCTGGTTAGAAGTAGTGTACTACCCTATAGGCCCTGGTTAGATGTAGTGCACTACCCTACAGGCCCTGGTCAGATGTAGTGCACTACCCTATAGACCCTGGCTAGAAGTAGTGCACTACCCTATAGACCCTGGTCAGAAGTAGTGTACTACCCTATAGACCCTGGTCAGAAGTAGTGTACTACCCTCTAGACCCTGGTTAGAAGTAGTGTACTACCCTATAGGCCCTGGTCTAAAGTAGTGTACTACCCTATAGACCCTGGTCAGAAGTAGTGCACTACCCTATAGACCCTGGCTAGAAGTAGTGTACTACCCTATAGGCCCTGGTCTAAAGTAGTGTACGACCCTATAGGCCCTGGTCAGAAGTAGTGTTCTATCCTATAGACCCTGGTCAGAAGTAGTGTACTACCCTATAGGCCCTGGTCAGAAGTAGTGCACTACCCTATAGGCCCTGGTCAGAAGTAGTGCACTACCCTATAGGCCCTGGTCTGAAGTAGTGTACTACCCTATAGGCCCTGGTCAGAAGAAGTGTACTATCCTATAGGCCCTGGTCTAAAGTAGTGTACAACCCTAAGGCCCTGGTTAGAAGTAGTGCACTACCCTATAGGCCCTGATCAGAAGAAGTGCACTACCCTATAGGCCCTGATCAGAAATAGTGCACTACCCTATAGGCCCTGGTCTGAAGTAGTGTACTACCCTATAGGACCTGGTCTAAAGTAGTGTACGACCCTATAGGCCCTGGTCAGAAGTAGTGTACGACCCTATAGGCCCTGGTCAGAAGAAGTGTACTATCCTATAGGCCCTGGTCTAAAGTAGTGTACAACCCTATAGGCCCTGATCAGAAGAAGTGCACTACCCTATAGGCCCTGATCAGAAGTAGTGCACTACCCTATAGGCCCTGATCAGAAGTAGTGCACTACCCTATAGGCCCTGATCAGAAGAAGTGCACTACCCTATAGGCCCTGGTCAGAAGTAGTGTACTATTCTATAGACCCTGGTTAGAAGTAGTGTACTACCCTATAAGCACTGGTCAGAAGTAGTGCACTACCCTATAGACCCTGGTTAGAAGTAGTGTACTACCCTATAGACCCTGGTCAGAAGGAAATAGGCTCCCAGGAGCCAGGAGTCATCATCTTCTAATCCTGAAATTACAAAATTATTATCCTGTTGTCATGGAGACACACATACACCCGCTAAGGAGAGAGCGAACTGACACACTCGCGCACGTGCACACACACACGCGCACAAACACGGGTGCACCAATCCTTTCCCTGAGAGCTAATATAGGAGTATGCAATGTAACGAACCCTGAGACACACACACACACACACACACACACACACACACACACACACACACACACACACACACACACACACACACACACACACACACACACACACACACACACACACACACACACACACACACACACACACACACACACACACAGGCGTAATGAGTGGAGAGAGGAAAGGAGGAGAGGGAGGGGCTGTGAATGAAAGTCAGAGAACCTGTGTGGAGTTGCCAGAGGGACACATTTGAGGGTAACACAGGGTGCGTTGAGTGATGGGGGGAGCAGTGTTTAGAAACACCAGTCTTCCAGTCAGTCTGTAGCATCAGAGCCTGTCTGCATAACGCCCCCACCTCCCTCCACCACATGGACCCCCACCACAGTAAGCAGGATGGTACATACACACTCACTGCATGGCATACCACGCCTACTGCCTGCATGTGCAACGCTAAAATTAGCCCCCCTAGAACCAGATGGAATTTTGGAGCAGAGTAAACTTTTGGTTAATTTATTATATTAAGCCTTTCCAAGGAAAGAATATTAGGTTCAAAAGCAAGAGAGAAGGAGAGAAGAGAAGAAAGAGAGAAGAAGAGAAGGGGAAGAAAGGGGAAAGAGAAGAAAGAGAGGAGAGAAGGGGAAGAGAAGAAAGAGAGGAGAGAAGGGGAAGAGAAGAAAGAGAGAAGGAAATAAGGGGAGAGAGAAGAAAGAGAGAAGAGAAGAAGGGGAAGAGAAGAAGGAGAGAAGGAGAGAAGAGAAGAAAGAGAGAAGGAGAGAAGGGGGGGGAGAGAAGAAAGAGAGAAGGGAAGAAAGGGGAGAGAGAAGAAAGAGGAGAGAGAAGAAAGAGAGAAGAGATGAAGGGGAAGAGAAGAAAGAGAGAAGGAGAGAAGGGGGGAGAGAAGAAAGAGAGAAGGAGAGAAGGGGGAAGAGAAGAAAGAGAGGAGAGAAGAGAAGAAAGAGAGAAGGAGAGAAGGGGGGGGGAGAGAAGAAAGAGAGAAGGAGAGAAGGGGGAGAGAAGAAAGAGAGAAGGAGAGAAGGGGGAAGAGAAGAAAGAGAGGAGAGAAGAGAAGAAAGAGAGAAGGGGAGAAGGGGGAGAGAAGAAAGAGAGAAGGGAAGAAAGGGGAGAGAGAAGAAAGAGAGAAGAGAAGAAGGGGAAGAGAAGAAAGAGGGAAGGATAGAAGGGGGAAGAGAAGAAAGAGAGAAGGAGAGAAGGAGAGAAGAGAAGAAGAGAGAAGAGAAAGGGGAAGAGAAGAAAGAGAGAAGGAGAGAAGGGGGAGAGAAGAAAGAGAGAAGGAGAGAAGGGGGAGAGAAGAAAGAGAGAAGGAGAGAAGGGGGAAGAGAAGAAAGAGAGGAGAGAAGAGAAGAAAGAGAGAAGGAGAGAAGGGGGGGAGAGAAGAAAGAGAGAAGGGAAGAAAGGGGGAGAGAGAAGAAAGAGAGAAGAGAAGGGGGAAGAGAAGAAAGAGAGAAGGAGAGAAGGGGGAAGAGAAGAAAAGAGAGAAGGAGAGAAGGAGAGAAGAGAAGAAAGAGAGAAGAGAAGGGGGAAGAAAAGAACGAGAGAAGGAGAGAGAAGGAGAGAAGGGGGGAGATAAGAAAGAGAGAAGGAGAGAAGGAGAGAAGGGGGAGAGAAGAAAGAGAGAAGGAGAGAAGGAGACAAGGGGAGAGAGAAGAAAGAGAGAAGGGAAGTAGGTGGAGAGAGAAGAACGAGAGAAGGAGAGAAGGGGGAAGAGAAGAAAGAGAGAAGGAGAGAAGGGGGAGAGAATAAAGAGAGAAGGGGAGAAGGAGAGAAGGGGGGGAGAAGAAAGAGAGAAGGGAAGAAAGAGAGAAGGGAGAGAAGGAGAGAAGGGGGAGAGAAGAAAGAGAGAAGGAGAGAAGAAGAGAAGGGGGAGAGAAGAAAGAGAGAGGGGAAGAAAGGGTAGAGACAAGAAAGAGAGAAGAGAAGAAGGGAAAGAGAAGAAAGAGGGAAGGAGAGAAGGGGGAAGAGAAGAAAGAGAGAAGGGAAGAAGGGGGAGAGAGAAGAAAGAGAGGAGAGAAGGGGGAAGAGAGGGAAGAGACAAGGAGAGAAGAGAAGAAAGAGAGAAGGAGAGAAGAGAAGAAAGAGAGAAGGGAAGAAGGGGAAGAGAAGAAAGAGAGAAGGAGAGAAGAGAAGAAAGAGAGAAGGGAAGAAGGGGAAGAGAAGAAAGAGAGAAGGAGAGAAGAGAAGAAAGAGAGAAGGGAAGAAGGAGAGAATAGAAGAAAGAGAGAGAAGGAGAGAAGGGGGAAGAGAAGAAAGAGAGGAGAGAAGGGGGAGAGAAGACAGAGAGAAGGAGAGAAGAGAAGAAAGAGAGAAGGAGAGAAGGGGGAGAGAAGAAATAAAGAAGGGAAGAAAGGGGAGAGAGAGAAGAAAGAGAGAAGAGAAGGGGGAAGAGAAGAAAGAGAGAAGGAGAGAAGGGGGAAGAGAAGAAAGGGAGGAGAGAAGAAAAGAAAGAGAGAAGGAGAGAAGGGGGGAGAGAAGAAAGAGAGAAGGGAAGAAAGGGGAGAGAGAAGAAAGAGAGAAGGGAAGAAAGGGGAGAGAGAAGAAAGAGAGAAGGAGAGAAGGGGGAAGAGAAGAAAGAGAGAAGGAGAGAGAAGGAGAGAAGGTGGGGAGAGAAGAAAGAGAGAAGGAGAGAAGAAGAGAAGGGGGAGAGAAGAAAGAGAGAGGGGAAGAAAGGGGAGAGACAAGAAAGAGAGAAGAGAAGAAGGGAAAGAGAAGAAAGAGGGAAGGAGAGAAGGGGAAGAGAAGAAAGAGAGAAGGAGAGAAGAGAAGAAAGAGAGAAGGGAAGAAGGGGGGGAGAGAGAAGAAAGAGAGGAGAGAAGGGGAAGATAGGAAAGAGAGAAGGAGAGAAGAGAAGAAAGAGAGAAGGGAAGAAGGAGAGAAGAGAAGAAAGAGAGAAGGAGAGAAGGGGGAAGAGAAGAAAGAGAGAAGGAGAGAAGAGAAGAAAGAGAGAAGGAGAGAAGAGAAGAAAGAGAGAAGGGAAGAAGGGGGAAGAGAAGAAAGAGAGAAGGAGAGAAGGGGGAAGAGAAGAAAGAGAGGAGAGAACGGGGGAAGAGAAGACAGAGAGAAGGAGAGAAGAGAAGAAAGAGAGAAGGAGAGAAGGGGGAGAGAAGAAATAAAGAAGGGAATAAAGGGGAGAGAGAAGAAAGAGAGAAGAGAAGGGGAAGAGAAGAAAGAGAGAAGGAGAGAAGGGGGGAGAGAAGAAAGAGAGTAGGGAAGAGAAAGGGGAGAGAGAAGAAAGAGAGAAAGGAAGAAAGGGGAGAGAGAAGAAAGAGAGAAGGAGAGAAGGGAAGAGAAGAAAGAGAGAAGGAGAGAAGAGAAGAAAGAGAGAAGGAGAGAAGGGGGAGAGAAGAAAGAGAGAAGGAGAGAAGGGGGAGAGAAGATAGAGAGAAGGAGAGAAGGGGGAGAGAAGAAAGAGAGAAGGAGAGAAGGGGGAAGAGAAGAAAGAGAGGAGAGAAGAGAAGAAAGAGAGAAGGAGAGAAGGGGGGAGAGAAGAAAGAGAGAAGGGAAGAAAGGGGAGAGAGAAGAAAGCGAGAAGAGAAGGGGGAAGAGAAGAAAGAGAGAAGGAGAGAAGGGGAAGAGATGAAAGAGAGAAGGAGAGAAGGAGAGCAGAGAAGAAAGAGAGAAGAGAAGGGGGAAGAAAAGAAAGAGAGAAGGAGAGAAGGAGAGAGAAGGGGGGAGAAGAAAGAGAGAAGGAGAGAAGGAGAGAAGGGGGAGAGAAGAAAGAGAGAAAGAGAGAAGGAGACAAGGGGAGAGAGAAGAAAGAGAGGAGAGAAGGGGAAGAGAAGAAAGAGAGAAGGAGAGAAGAGAAGAAAGAGAGAAGGAGAGAAGAGAAGAAAGAGAGAAGGGAAGTAGGTGGAGAGAGAAGAACGAGAGAAGGAGAGAAGGGGGAAGAGAAGAAAGAGAGAAGGAGAGAAGAGAAGAAAGAGAGAAGGGAAGAAGGAGAGAAGGGGGAGAGAAGAAAGAGAGAAGGAAAGAAGGAGAGAAGGGTGAAGAGAAGAAAGAGAGAAGGAGAGAAGGGGGAGAGAATAAAGAGAGAAGGAGAGAAGGAGAGAAGGGGGAGAAGAAAGAGAGAAGGGAAGAAAGAGAGAAGGAGAGAAGGAGAGAAGGGGGAGAGAAGAAAGAGAGAAGGAGAGAAGGAGAGAAGGTGGGGAGAGAAGAAAGAGAGAAGGAGGGAAGAAGAGAAGGGGGAGAGAAGAAAGAGAGAGGGGAAGAAAAGGGGAGAGACAAGAAAGAGAGAGAGAAGAAGGGAAAGAGAAGAAAGAGGGAAGGAGAGAAGGGGGAAGAGAAGAAAGAGAGAAGGAGAGAAGGAGAGAAGGGGGAGAGAAGAAAGAGAGAAGGAGAGAAGGAGAGAAGGGGGAGAAGAAAGAGAGAAGGGAAGAAAGGGGAGAGACAAGAAAGAGAGAAGAGAAGAAGGGGAAGAGAAGAAAGAGGGAAGGAGAGAAGGGGGAAGAGAAGAAAGAGAGAAGGAGAGAAGGAGAGAAGAGAAGAAAGAGAGAAGGGAAGAAGGGGGAGAGAGAAGAAAGAGAGGGAGAGAAGGGGAAGAGAAGAAAGAGAGAAGGAGAGAAGAGAAGATAGAGAGAAGGATAGAAGAGAAGATAGAGAGAAGAGAAGGGGAAGAGAAGAAAGAGAGAAGGAGAGAAGGGGGAAGAGTAGAAAGAGAGAAGGAGAGAAGAGAAGAAAGAGAGAAGAGAAGGGGGAAGAGAAGAAAGAGAGAAGGAGAGAATGGGGAAGAGAAGAAAGAGGGAAGGAGAGAAGGGGGAAGAGAAGAAAGAGAGAAGGAGAGAAGGAGAGAAGAGAAGAAAGAGAGAAGTGAAGAAGGGGGAGAGAGAAGAAAAGAGAGGAGAGAAGGGGGAAAGAGGAAAGAGAGAAGGAGAGAAGAGAAGAAAGAGAGGAGAGATGAGAAGATAGAGAGAAGGGAAGAAGGGGAAGAGAAGAAAGAGAGAAGGAGAGAAGAGAAGAAAGAGAGAAGGGAAGAAGGAGAGAAGAGAAGAAAGAGAGAAGGAGGAGAAGGGGAAGAGAAGAAAGAGAGGAGAGAAGGGGGAAAGAGAAGACAGAGAGAAGGGGGAAGAGAAGAAAGAGAGAAGGAGAGAAGGGGAAGAGAAGAAAGAGAGAAGGAGAGAAGGGGAAGAGAAGAAAGAGAGAAGGAGAGAAGGGGGAAGAGAAGAAAGAGAGAAGGAGAGAAGGGGGAAGAGAAGAAAGAGAGAAGGAGAGAAGGGGGAAGAGAAGAAAGAGAGAAGGAGAGAAGGGGGAAGAGAAGAAAGAGAGAAGGAGAGAAGGGGGAAGAGAAGAAAGAGAGAAGGAGAGAAGGGGGAAGAGAAGAAAGAGAGAAGGAGAGAAGGGGGAAGAGAAGAAAGAGAGAAGGAGAGAAGGGGAAGAGAAGAAAGAGAGAAGGAGAGAAGGGGAAGAGAAGAAAGAGAGAAGGAGAGAAGGGGGAAGAAGAAGAAAGAGAGAAGGAGAGAAGGGGGAAGAGAAGAAAGAGAGAAGGGAAGATTACCTCAGTTGGTCATTTGGGATGCCCCGTTGGAACCTAATCCTGCTGTACCTGTGGCACTCCAGGAACAAGGTTGCCGACCCCTGCTGTAGTGATTAAGGTGAACAGACCAGCTCAGAATAACACAAGTCACATGCAGGAATAAGAGTGAAAGAAGGAGTTGTGAACTGGCTATTCGAAGGAAACCATGAAACATGGAAAACCAGGAAGAAGACAGTCTGGCGAATGTGTCAATGCTCGCAGTCTGGGGGTCTGATCATATGCTGTAGAATAGGAAGCAGCAGCAAGTTTAGTCGAGAGTAAAACTGTTGTGTTGCAATGAAGAAGGGTCATGCTGATTGAATAGGAACGGCAAAGATGGCATGAGACAAAACAACGAGACCTGTTGACTCGTCCAGTGTTCCTTCACTAGACCTATGAGTCAATGTCCACTACAGAGTTACCATTTAGCCATAATGTAAGGCCAATGACCTGCAGACTACTGGGCCTGAAAATCCCCACAAAGGGCACGGATGGAAAGCATCAGTAGTAAAAACCTGTATTCAGTGGTCCAACTGTCTAACACATAATGAGAACTTTAGAGAATCGAGCACTGTTGCAACATTACCATAGAACTATAGGACCACCCATGAACTATAGGACCAACCATGAACTATAGGACCACCCATGAACTATAGGACCACCCATGAACTATAGGACCAACCATGACCTATAGGACCACCCATGACCTATAGGACCACCCATGACCTATAGGACCAACCATGACCTATAGGACCAACCATGAACTATAGGACCAACCATGAACTATAGGACCAACCATGACCTATAGGACCAACCATGAACTATAGGACCACCCATGAACTATAGGACCAACCATGACCTATAGGACCAACCATGACCTATAGGACCACCCATGACCTATAGGACCAACCATGAACTATAGGACCAACCATGAACTATAGGACCAACCATGACCTATAGGACCAACCATGACCTATAGGACCACCCAAGACCTATAGGACCACCCATGAACTATAGGACCAACCATGAACTATAGGACCAACCATGAACTATAGGACCACCCATGAACTATAGGACCAACCATGAACTATAGGACCAACCATGAACTATAGGACCACCCATGAACTATAGGACCAACCATGAACTATAGGACCACCCATGAACTATAGGACCAACCATGAACTATAGGACCACCAATGAACTATAGGACCACCCATGAACTATAGGACCACCCATGAACTATAGGACCACCCATGAACTATAGGACCACCCATGAACTATAGGACCACAAATGAACTATAGGACCACCCATGAACTATAGGACCACAAATGAACTATAGGACCACCCATGAACTATAGGACCACCCATGAACTATAGGACCACCCATGAACTGTAGGACCAAACGTGAAATTTAGGACCAACCATGAACTATAGGACCACCCATGAACTATAGGACCACCCATGAACTATAGGACCAACCATGAACTATAGGACCACCCATGAACTGTAGGACCAACCATGAACTTTAGGACCAACCATGAACTATAGGACCACCCATGAACTATAGGACCACCCATGAACTGTAGGACCAACCATGAACTATAGGACCACCCATGAACTATAGGACCACCCATGAACTATAGGACCACCGATGAACTATAGGACCACCGATGAACTATAGGACCACCCATGAACTATAGGACCACCCATGAACTATAGGACCACCCATGAACTGTAGGACCACCCATGAACTATAGGACCACCCATGAACTATAGGATGACCCATGAACTATAGGACTACCCATGAACTATAGGATGACCCTTGAACTATAGTACCACCCATGAACTGTAGGACCACCCATGAACTATAGGACCACCCATGAACTATAGGATGACCCATGAACTATAGGACCACCCATGAACTATAGGACCACCCATGAACTATAGGACCACAAATGAACTATAGGACCACCCATGACCTATAGGACCAACCATGAACTGTAGGACCAACCATGAACTATAGGACCAACCATGAACTATAGGACCAACCATGAACTATAGGACCACCCATGAACTATAGGACCAACCATGAACTATAGGACCAACCATGAACTATAGGACCACCCATGAACTATAGGACCAACCATGAACTATAGGACCACCCATGAACTATAGGACCAACCATGAACTATAGGACCACCAATGAACTATAGGACCACCCATGAACTATAGGACCACCCATGAACTATAGGACCACCCATGAACTATAGGACCACCCATGAACTATAGGACCACAAATGAACTATAGGACCACCCATGAACTATAGGACCACAAATGAACTATAGGACCACCCATGAACTATAGGACCACCCATGAACTATAGGACCACCCATGAACTATAGGACCAACCATGAACTATAGGACCACCAATGAACTATAGGACCACCCATGAACTATAGGACCACAAATGAACTATAGGACCACCCATGAACTATAGGACCAACCATGAACTATAGGACCACCCATGAACTATAGGACCACCCATGAACTATAGGACCACCCATGAACTATAGGATCAACCATGAACTATAGGACCAACCATGAACTATAGGACCACCCATGAACTATAGGACCAAACATGAACCATAGGACCACCCATGAACTGTAGGACCAAACGTGAAATTTAGGACCAACCATGAACTATAGGACCACCCATGAACTATAGGACCACCCATGAACTATAGGACCAACCATGAACTATAGGACCACCCATGAACTGTAGGACCAACCATGAACTTTAGGACCAACCATGAACTATAGGACCACCCATGAACTATAGGACCACCCATGAACTGTAGGACCAACCATGAACTATAGGACCACCCATGAACTATAGGACCACCCATGAACTATAGGACCACCGATGAACTATAGGACCACCGATGAACTATAGGACCACCCATGAACTATAGGACCACCCATGAACTATAGGACCACCCATGAACTGTAGGACCACCCATGAACTATAGGACCACCCATGAACTATAGGATGACCCATGAACTATAGGACTACCCATGAACTATAGGATGACCCATGAACTATAGTACCACCCATGAACTGTAGGACCACCCATGAACTATAGGACCACCCATGAACTATAGGATGACCCATGAACTATAGGACCACCCATGAACTATAGGACCACCCATGAACTATAGGACCACAAATGAACTATAGGACCACCCATGAACTATAGGATCAACCATGAACTATAGGACCAACCATGAACTATAGGACCACCCATGAACTATAGGACCAACCATGAACTATAGGACCACCCATGAACTGTAGGACCAACCATGAACTTTAGGACCAACCATGAACTATAGGACCACCCATGAACTATAGGACCACTCATGAACTGTAGGACCAACCATGAACTATAGGACCACCCATGAACTATAGGACCACCCATGAACTATAGGACCACCCATGAACTGTAGGACCAACCATGAACTATAGGACCACCCATGAACTGTAGGACCACCCATGAACTATAGGACCACCCATGAACTATAGGATGACCCATGAACTATAGGACTACCCATGAACTATAGGATGACCCATGAACTATAGTACCACCCATGAACTGTAGGACCACCCATGACCTATAGGACCAACCATGAACTATAGGACCAACCATGAACTATAGGACCACCCATGAACTATAGGACCAACCATAAACTATAGGACCACCCATGAACTATAGGACCACCCATGAACTATAGGACCAACCATGAACTATAGGACCACCCATGAACTATAGGACCAACCATGAACTATAGGACCAACCACGAACTGTAGGACCACCCATGAACTATAGGACCTCCCATGAACTATAGGACCAACCATGAACTGTAGGACCACCCATGAACTATAGGACCAACCATGAACTGTAGGACCACCCATGAACAATAGGACCACCCATGAACTATAGGACCACAAATGAACTATAGGACCACCCATGAACTATAGGATCAACCATGAACTATAGGACCAACCATGAACTATAGGACCACCCATGAACTTTAGGACCAACCATGAACTATAGGACCACCCATGAACTGTAGGACCAACCATGAACTTTAGGACCAACCATGAACTATAGGACCACCCATGAACTATAGGACCACCCATGAACTGTAGGACCAACCATGAACTATAGGACAACCCATGAACTATAGGACCACCCATGAACTATAGGACCACCCATGAACTATAGGACCACCGATGAACTATAGGTCCACCCATGAACTATAGGACCACCCATGAACTATAGGACCACCCATGAACTGTAGGACCACCCATGAACTATAGGACCACCCATGAACTATAGGATGACCCATGAACTATAGGACTACCCATGAACTATAGGATGACCCATGAACTATAGTACCACCCATGAACTGTAGGACCACCCATGAACTATAGGACCACCCATGAACTATAGGATGACCCATGAACTATAGGACCACCCATGAACTATAGGATGACCCATGAACTGTTGGACCACCCATGAACTATAGGACCACCCATGAACTATAGGACCAACCATGAACTATAGGACCAACCACGAACTGTAGGACCACCCATGAACTATAGGACCATCCATTAACTATAGGACCACCCATGAACTATTGGACCAACCATGAACTGTAGGACCACCCATGAACTATAGGACCAACCATAAACTATAGGACCACCCATGAACTATAGGACCACCCATGAACTATAGGACCAACCATGAACTATAGGACCACCCAGGAACTGTAGGGCCAACAATCAACTATAGGACCACCCATGAACTATAGGACCACCAATGAACTATAGGAACACCCATGAACTATAGGACAACCCATGAACTGTAGGACCAACCGTGAACTTTAGGACCACTCATGAACTATAGGACCAACCATGAACTATAGGATGACCCATGAACTATAGGACCACCCATGAACTATAGGATGACCCATGAACTATAGTACCACCCATGAACTGTAGGACCACCCATGAACTATAGGACCATCCATAAACTATAGGACCACCCATGAACTATAGGACCACCCATGAACTATAGGACCAACCATGAACTATAGGACCACCCATGAACTATAGGACCAAACATGAACTATAGGACCAACCACGAACTGTAGGACCACCCATGAACTATAGGACCACCCATGAACTATAGGACCACCCATGAACTATAGGACCAACCATGAACTGTAGGACCACCCATGAACTATAGGACCAACCATGAACTGTAGGACCACCCATGAACTATAGGACCACCCATGAACTATAGGACCACCCATGACCTATAGGACCAACCATGAACTATAGGACCAACCATGAACTATAGGACCACCCATGTACTATAGGACCAACCATGAACTATAGGACCACCCATGAACTATAGGACCACCCATGAACTATAGGACCACAAATGATCTATAGGACCACCCATGAACTATAGGATCAACCATGAACTATAGGACCAACCATGAACTATAGGACATCCATGAACTGTAGGACCAACCATGAACTATGGGACCACCCATGAACTATAGGACCACCCATGAACTGTAGGACCAACCATGAACTATAGGACCACCCATGAACTATAGGACCACCCATGAACTATAGGACCACCAATGAACTATAGGACCACAAATGAACTATAGGACCACCCATGAACTATAGGATCAACCATGAACTATAGGACCAACCATGAACTATAGGACCACCCATGAACTATAGGACCAACCATGAACTATAGGACCACCCATGAACTGTAGGACCAACCATGAACTTTAGGACCAACCATGAACTATAGGACCACCCATGAACTATAGGACCACTCATGAACTGTAGGACCAACCATGAACTATAGGACCACCCATGAACTATAGGACCACCCATGAACTATAGGACCACCCATGAACTGTAGGACCAACCATGAACTATAGGACCACCCATGAACTATAGGACCACCCATGAACTATAGGACCAACCATGAACTATAGGACCACCCATGAACTGTAGGACCAACCATGAACTTTAGGACCAACCATGAACTATAGGACCACCCATGAACTATAGGACCACCCATGAACTGTAGGACCAACCATGAACTATAGGACCACCCATGAACTATAGGACCACCCATGAACTATAGGACCACCGATGAACTATAGGACCACCGATGAACTATAGGACCACCCATGAACTATAGGACCACCCATGAACTATAGGACCACCCATGAACTGTAGGACCACCCATGAACTATAGGACCACCCATGAACTATAGGATGACCCATGAACTATAGGACTACCCATGAACTATAGGATGACCCTTGAACTATAGTACCACCCATGAACTGTAGGACCACCCATGAACTATAGGACCACCCATGAACTATAGGATGACCCATGAACTATAGGACCACCCATGAACTATAGGACCACCCATGAACTATAGGACCACAAATGAACTATAGGACCACCCATGACCTATAGGACCAACCATGAACTGTAGGACCAACCATGAACTATAGGACCAACCATGAACTATAGGACCAACCATGAACTATAGGACCACCCATGAACTATAGGACCAACCATGAACTATAGGACCAACCATGAACTATAGGACCACCCATGAACTATAGGACCAACCATGAACTATAGGACCACCCATGAACTATAGGACCAACCATGAACTATAGGACCACCAATGAACTATAGGACCACCCATGAACTATAGGACCACCCATGAACTATAGGACCACCCATGAACTATAGGACCACCCATGAACTATAGGACCACAAATGAACTATAGGACCACCCATGAACTATAGGACCACAAATGAACTATAGGACCACCCATGAACTATAGGACCACCCATGAACTATAGGACCACCCATGAACTATAGGACCAACCATGAACTATAGGACCACCAATGAACTATAGGACCACCCATGAACTATAGGACCACAAATGAACTATAGGACCACCCATGAACTATAGGACCAACCATGAACTATAGGACCACCCATGAACTATAGGACCACCCATGAACTATAGGACCACCCATGAACTATAGGATCAACCATGAACTATAGGACCAACCATGAACTATAGGACCACCCATGAACTATAGGACCAAACATGAACCATAGGACCACCCATGAACTGTAGGACCAAACGTGAAATTTAGGACCAACCATGAACTATAGGACCACCCATGAACTATAGGACCACCCATGAACTATAGGACCAACCATGAACTATAGGACCACCCATGAACTGTAGGACCAACCATGAACTTTAGGACCAACCATGAACTATAGGACCACCCATGAACTATAGGACCACCCATGAACTGTAGGACCAACCATGAACTATAGGACCACCCATGAACTATAGGACCACCCATGAACTATAGGACCACCGATGAACTATAGGACCACCGATGAACTATAGGACCACCCATGAACTATAGGACCACCCATGAACTATAGGACCACCCATGAACTGTAGGACCACCCATGAACTATAGGACCACCCATGAACTATAGGATGACCCATGAACTATAGGACTACCCATGAACTATAGGATGACCCATGAACTATAGTACCACCCATGAACTGTAGGACCACCCATGAACTATAGGACCACCCATGAACTATAGGATGACCCATGAACTATAGGACCACCCATGAACTATAGGACCACCCATGAACTATAGGACCACAAATGAACTATAGGACCACCCATGAACTATAGGATCAACCATGAACTATAGGACCAACCATGAACTATAGGACCACCCATGAACTATAGGACCAACCATGAACTATAGGACCACCCATGAACTGTAGGACCAACCATGAACTTTAGGACCAACCATGAACTATAGGACCACCCATGAACTATAGGACCACTCATGAACTGTAGGACCAACCATGAACTATAGGACCACCCATGAACTATAGGACCACCCATGAACTATAGGACCACCCATGAACTGTAGGACCAACCATGAACTATAGGACCACCCATGAACTGTAGGACCACCCATGAACTATAGGACCACCCATGAACTATAGGATGACCCATGAACTATAGGACTACCCATGAACTATAGGATGACCCATGAACTATAGTACCACCCATGAACTGTAGGACCACCCATGACCTATAGGACCAACCATGAACTATAGGACCAACCATGAACTATAGGACCACCCATGAACTATAGGACCAACCATAAACTATAGGACCACCCATGAACTATAGGACCACCCATGAACTATAGGACCAACCATGAACTATAGGACCACCCATGAACTATAGGACCAACCATGAACTATAGGACCAACCACGAACTGTAGGACCACCCATGAACTATAGGACCTCCCATGAACTATAGGACCAACCATGAACTGTAGGACCACCCATGAACTATAGGACCAACCATGAACTGTAGGACCACCCATGAACAATAGGACCACCCATGAACTATAGGACCACAAATGAACTATAGGACCACCCATGAACTATAGGATCAACCATGAACTATAGGACCAACCATGAACTATAGGACCACCCATGAACTTTAGGACCAACCATGAACTATAGGACCACCCATGAACTGTAGGACCAACCATGAACTTTAGGACCAACCATGAACTATAGGACCACCCATGAACTATAGGACCACCCATGAACTGTAGGACCAACCATGAACTATAGGACAACCCATGAACTATAGGACCACCCATGAACTATAGGACCACCCATGAACTATAGGACCACCGATGAACTATAGGTCCACCCATGAACTATAGGACCACCCATGAACTATAGGACCACCCATGAACTGTAGGACCACCCATGAACTATAGGACCACCCATGAACTATAGGATGACCCATGAACTATAGGACTACCCATGAACTATAGGATGACCCATGAACTATAGTACCACCCATGAACTGTAGGACCACCCATGAACTATAGGACCACCCATGAACTATAGGATGACCCATGAACTATAGGACCACCCATGAACTATAGGATGACCCATGAACTGTTGGACCACCCATGAACTATAGGACCACCCATGAACTATAGGACCAACCATGAACTATAGGACCAACCACGAACTGTAGGACCACCCATGAACTATAGGACCATCCATTAACTATAGGACCACCCATGAACTATTGGACCAACCATGAACTGTAGGACCACCCATGAACTATAGGACCAACCATAAACTATAGGACCACCCATGAACTATAGGACCACCCATGAACTATAGGACCAACCATGAACTATAGGACCACCCAGGAACTGTAGGGCCAACAATCAACTATAGGACCACCCATGAACAATAGGACCACCAATGAACTATAGGAACACCCATGAACTATAGGACAACCCATGAACTGTAGGACCAACCGTGAACTTTAGGACCACTCATGAACTATAGGACCAACCATGAACTATAGGATGACCCATGAACTATAGGACCACCCATGAACTATAGGATGACCCATGAACTATAGTACCACCCATGAACTGTAGGACCACCCATGAACTATAGACCATCCATAAACTATAGGACCACCCATGAACTATAGGACCACCCATGAACTATAGGACCAACCATGAACTATAGGACCACCCATGAACTATAGGACCAAACATGAACTATAGACCAACCACGAACTGTAGGACCACCCATGAACTATAGGACCACCCATGAACTATAGGACCACCCATGAACTATAGGACCAACCATGAACTGTAGGACCACCCATGAACTATAGGACCAACCATGAACTGTAGGACCACCCATGAACTATAGGACCACCCATGAACTATAGGACCACCCATGACCTATAGGACCACCCATGAACTGTAGGACCAACCATGAACTATAGGACAACCCATGAACTATAGGACCACCCATGAACTATAGGACCACCCATGAACTATAGGACCACCGATGAACTATAGGTCCACCCATGAACTATAGGACCACCCATGAACTATAGGACCACCCATGAACTGTAGGACCACCCATGAACTATAGGACCACCCATGAACTATAGGATGACCCATGAACTATAGGACTACCCATGAACTATAGGATGACCCATGAACTATAGTACCACCCATGAACTGTAGGACCACCCATGAACTATAGGACCACCCATGAACTATAGGATGACCCATGAACTATAGGACCACCCATGAACTATAGGATGACCCATGAACTGTTGGACCACCCATGAACTATAGGACCACCCATGAACTATAGGACCAACCATGAACTATAGGACCAACCACGAACTGTAGGACCACCCATGAACTATAGGACCATCCATTAACTATAGGACCACCCATGAACTATTGGACCAACCATGAACTGTAGGACCACCCATGAACTATAGGACCAACCATAAACTATAGGACCACCCATGAACTATAGGACCACCCATGAACTATAGGACCAACCATGAACTATAGGACCACCCAGGAACTGTAGGGCCAACAATCAACTATAGGACCACCCATGAACAATAGGACCACCAATGAACTATAGGAACACCCATGAACTATAGGACAACCCATGAACTGTAGGACCAACCGTGAACTTTAGGACCACTCATGAACTATAGGACCAACCATGAACTATAGGATGACCCATGAACTATAGGACCACCCATGAACTATAGGATGACCCATGAACTATAGTACCACCCATGAACTGTAGGACCACCCATGAACTATAGGACCATCCATAAACTATAGGACCACCCATGAACTATAGGACCACCCATGAACTATAGGACCAACCATGAACTATAGGACCACCCATGAACTATAGGACCAAACATGAACTATAGGACCAACCACGAACTGTAGGACCACCCATGAACTATAGGACCACCCATGAACTATAGGACCACCCATGAACTATAGGACCAACCATGAACTGTAGGACCACCCATGAACTATAGACCAACCATGAACTGTAGGACCACCCATGAACTATAGGACCACCCATGAACTATAGGACCACCCATGACCTATAGGACCAACCATGAACTATAGGACCAACCATGAACTATAGGACCACCCATGTACTATAGGACCAACCATGAACTATAGGACCACCCATGAACTATAGGACCACCCATGAACTATAGGACCACAAATGATCTATAGGACCACCCATGAACTATAGGATCAACCATGAACTATAGGACCAACCATGAACTATAGGACATCCATGAACTGTAGGACCAACCATGAACTATGGGACCACCCATGAACTATAGGACCACCCATGAACTGTAGGACCAACCATGAACTATAGGACCACCCATGAACTATAGGACCACCCATGAACTATAGGACCACCAATGAACTATAGGACCACAAATGAACTATAGGACCACCCATGAACTATAGGATCAACCATGAACTATAGGACCAACCATGAACTATAGGACCACCCATGAACTATAGGACCAACCATGAACTATAGGACCACCCATGAACTGTAGGACCAACCATGAACTTTAGGACCAACCATGAACTATAGGACCACCCATGAACTATAGACCACTCATGAACTGTAGGACCAACCATGAACTATAGGACCACCCATGAACTATAGGACCACCCATGAACTATAGGACCACCCATGAACTGTAGGACCAACCATGAACTATAGGACCACCCATGAACTGTAGGACCACCCATGAACTATAGGACCACCCATGAACTATAGGATGACACATGAACTATAGGACTACCCATGAACTATAGGATGACCCATGAACTATAGTACCACCCATGAACTGTAGGACCACCCATGAACTATAGGACCACCCATGAACTATAGGATGACACATGAACTATAGGACCACCCATGAACTATAGGATGACCAATGAACTTTTGGACCACCCATGAACTATAGGACCACCCATGAACTATAGGACCAACCATGAACTATAGGACCAACCACGAACTGTAGGACCACCCATGAACTATAGGACCACCCATGAACTATAGGACCAAACATGAACTATAGGACCAACCATGAACTGTAGGACCAACCATGAACTATAGGACCAACCATAAACTATAGGACCACCCATGAACTATAGGACCACCCATGAACTATAGGACCACCCATGAACTATAGGACCAACCATGAACTATAGGACCAACCATGAACTGTAGGACCACCTATGAACTATAGGACCACCCATGAACTATAGGACCAACCATGAACTGTATGACCACCCATGAACTATAGGACCAACCATGAACTGTAGGACCACCCATGAACAATAGGACCACCCATGAACTATAGGACCACCCATGACCTATAGGACCAACCATGAACTATAGGACCAACCATGAACTATAGGACCACCCATGAACTATAGGACCAACCATGAACTATAGGACCACCCATGAACTATAGGACCACCCATGAAATGTAACTATAGGACCACAAATGAACTATAGGACCACCCATGAACTATAGGATCAACCATGAACTATAGGACCAACCATGAACTATAGGACCACCCATGAACTTTAGGACCAACCATGAACTATAGGACCACCCATGAACTGTAGGACCAACCATGAACTTTAGACCAACCATGAACTATAGGACCACCCATGAACTATAGGACCACCCATGAACTGTAGGACCAACCATGAACTATAGGACCACCCATGAACTATAGGACCACCCTGTAACTATAGGACCACCCATGAACTATAGGACCACCGATGAACTATAGGACCACCCATGAACTATAGGACCACCCATGAACTATAGGACCACCCATGAACTGTAGGACCACCCATGAACTATAGGACCACCCATGAACTATAGGATGACCCATGAACTATAGGACTACCCATGAACTATAGGATGACCCATGAACTATAGTACCACCCATGAACTGTAGGACCACCCATGAACTATAGGACCACCCATGAACTATAGGATGACCCATGAACTATAGGACCACCCATGAACTATAGGATGACCCATGAACTGTTGGACCACCCATGAACTATAGGACCACCCATGAACTATAGGACCAACCATGAACTATAGGACCATCCATTAACTATAGGACCACCCATGAACTATTGGACCAACCATGTACTGTAGGACCACCCATGAACTATAGGACCAACCATAAACTATAGGACCACCCATGAACTATAGGACCACCCATGAACTATAGGACCAACCATAAACTATAGGACCACCCATGAACTGTAGGGCCAACAATCAACTATAGGACCAGCCATGAACTATAGGACCACCAATGAACTATAGGAACACCCATGAACTATAGACCACCCATGAACTGTAGGACCAACCGTGAACTTTAGGACCACTCATGAACTATAGGACCATCCATTAACTATAGGACCACCCATGAACTATAGGACCACCCATGAACTATAGGATGACCCATGAACTATAGTACCACCCATGAACTGTAGGACCACCCATGAACTATAGGACCATCCATAAACTATATGACCACCCATGAACTATAGGACCACCCATGAACTATAGGACCAACCATTAACTATAGGACCACCCATGAACTATAGGACCAAACATGAACTATAGGACCAACCACAAACTGTAGGACCACCCATGAACTATAGGACCACCCATGAACTATAGGACCACCCATGAACTATAGGACCAACCATGAACTGTAGGACCACCCATGAACTATAGGACCAACCATGAACTGTAGGACCACCCATGAACTATAGGACCACCCATGAACTATAGGACCACCCATGACCTATAGGACCAACCATGAACTATAGGACCAACCATGAACTATAGGACCACCCATGTACTATAGGACCAACCATGAACTATAGGACCACCCATGAACTATAGGACCACCCATGAACTATAGGACCACAAATGATCTATAGGACCACCCATGAACTATAGGATCAACCATGAACTATAGGACCAACCATGAACTATAGGACATCCATGAACTATAGGACCAACCATGAACTATAGGACCACCATGAACTATAGGACCACCCATGAACTGTAGGACCAACCATGAACTATAGGACCACCCATGAACTGTAGGACCACCCATGAACTATAGGACCACCATGAACTATAGGACCACCCATGAACTATAGGACCACCCATGAACTATAGGACCTCAATGAATAGGACCACCCATGACTGTAGGACCACCATGAACTATAGGACCACATGAACTATAGGAACCCATGAACTATAGGACCACCCATGAACTATAGGACCACCCATGAACTATATGGATGACCCCATGAACTATAGGACCAACCATGAACTATAGGATGACCGATGAACTGTAGGACCACCCATGAACTATAGGACCACCCATGAACTATAGGACCACCCATGAACTATAGGACCAACCATGAACTGTAGGACCACCCATGAACTATAGGGCCACCATGAACTATGACCACCCATGAACCTATGGGACCACCCATGAACTATAGGAACACCCATGAACTATAGGACCACCCATGAACTGTAGGACCACCCATGAACTATAGGACCACCCATGAACTATAGGACCACCCATGAACTATAGGATGAAACATGAACTATAGGACCAACCACAAACTGTAGGACCACCCCATGAACTATAGGACCACCCATGAACTGTAGGACCACCCATGAACTATAGGACCAACCATGAACTATAGGACCACCCATGAACTATGAACTATGAACTGTGGGACCAACCATGAACTATAGGACCAACCACAAACTGAACTATAGGACCAACCATGAACTATAGGACCACCCATGAACTATAGGACCACCCATGAACTATAGGACCAACCATGAACGCCAGGACCCACCCATGAACTATAGACCAACTATGAACTGTAGGACCACCCATGAACTATAGGACCAACCATGAACTATAGGACCACCCATGAACTATAGGACCATATGAAACCATGAACTATAGGACCACCCATGACCTATAGGACCAACCATGAACTATAGGACCAACCATGAACTATAGGACCACCCATGAACTATAGGACCAACCATGAACTATAGGACCAAACATGAACTATAGGACCACCCATGAACTATAGGACCACAAATGAACTGTAGGTATAGGACCACCCATGAACTATAGGACCACCCATGAACTATAGGACTATGGGGACACCCATGAACTATAGGACATCCATGAACTATAGGACCAACCATGAACTATAGGACCACCCATGAACTGTAGGACCACCCATGAACTATAGGACCACCCATGAACTATAGGATGACCCATGAACTATTGGACTACCCATGAACTATAGGATGACCCATGAACTATAGTGCCACCCATGAACTGTAGGACCACCCATGAACTATAGGACCACCCATGAACTATAGGATGACCCATGAACTATAGGACCACCCATGAACTATAGGATGACCCATGAACTGTTGGACCACCCATGAACTATAGGACCACCCATGAACTATAGGACCACCCATGAACTATAGGACCACCCATGCCTAGAACTATAGGCCACCCATGAACTGTAGGCACCGATGAACTATAGGACCAACCATGAAAAAGGCACTTGAGTGAAAGTGTTATGTAAAACCGAGTGCTAGCCAAGGACATGCAAGCGCCAGATTAACCTTTACATGCTACCAGTATGGGAGACCCACGTGGTGGAACTCATTGTTGAGCAGCCTTAATTTGCAAACAGAAGGTGGCGACCAACCGTAGTCATTTGGGTAGGGTGTTTGAGCTTGCATGAAGCCTTTCCTCCGGGTCAGTTCAGGCAATATGTATCAGCTCTTTAAACAAAGGGCTCCATCTGTAACGATAAACAAGTGTAGAATGATCACAAAAAAACATAAATTAGCATTAAGAAGACAGTGCAGATACTGGGGCTCCAAGGGAAGCTCAGTCGCACTCCTTTTGCAAGGTTTGCCTGTGTCCCAGCCACATCTGGCAACTGGTGTGTTGAGCTGGAGTGTGGAGATTGGTTGCATGGGAAGTTCCTTTGTATAATGTGGAACTCTGGAAGTCTGATCATGACTGGTTCCATTGTTGTTGAAGTGAGGCTTCTCTACGGCAGAAGAGGTCTCTATTTCATTTGGAGAGCAGTTTGACGGAGGAAGGTTGTGCCAAACCCTGGTTTATAGAAACCCAGAGTAGAGGAACCTGATGGATATGAAGTAACCTAAGTGTTCCCAGCATGTGCCGTTACCACATGCTATGTCTAAGAATGTTGAAGGGAGCAAGTCTAGTGTTGAGGTGGATGTAGGTGATCCTGATTTGTAGGTGATCCTGATTTAGGGAACCTTCTGAGTTGACCTTGAAAACCCCAAAGGTGAGCGAGTTTGTCAGACCGCTGAAAGAAGAAAGGGTCCCTACAGTTGACACTTCGATGTCTCAGATGCAGCTGACTGCGGAACAGAGTAATGACGTGTCCCCTCCCTCTTTTTGCTGAGATAGGTCCAGAGGATAAGTTTCATGAAGGTCATGTGGGTTACCTTGACAGAGGAAAACAGCCCTGAACCAGAGGGTTTAGCTGGTCTCTGATGGAAACAGCCCTGAACCAGAGGGTTTAACTGGTCTCTGATGGAAAAAGCCCTGAACCAGACAGAGAGGGTTTAACTGGTCTCTGATGGAAACAACCCTGAATGTCCTAATGAGGAGGTGGCATTCGTGCCCTCTTTGGGCAGGACTATTGGCCCAGTGTGTCTCAAATTGTTTTCCAATGAAGCTTCGACAAGACTTAATGAAGATGGCTCACGGTGGTACTATGCCAGGCCATCTTGGGGTCAATCCTGACAAACAGATGCCGTTTCTTACTGTAAATTCTCTTCAGTTTGCCCTTGGATGGGTAAACTGAACTAAGTCTTACCAATGGTACCTTCGCAGCCCTTGCCAGCAGGGTTCTGGTGAATTGTGTTGGTTCATTGCCCAAAGCAAAGAATGTTAATGAGTTTCTCTTCACTATCATGTGTCACTGTTCCCTGAGGCTATTCTACCAAGGAAAATCACAAGACGAAAGTTATTATTCATATTACAAGAAGTTCCCTTGAAATCAGATATGCCTGTGGTAAAGACAATGTGGTAGCTGAATGTCTTTCAAGGGTGGGCAGTCAATACGTTTTGTGTTTTGTGTTTACCAAGTGCGTATTTTGACTGTACCTTTTGCCGTTCTGGAGATGTGCTTCGGTTTGGTTGTGCTCGTTCCAAGGGGGAGGAGAGTTATAACACCGTACATGAGTTTTTCAAACCTACGAATTTTAGGCAACTACAAAAAATACAAAGAAAACATTACTGTAATCGTTAGCAGTTAACGTAGCTAACACAACCGCAGCAACAAACGTGATATTCAGCAGATCTATTTGCCAGGAACGTGTTTATGATGTAGAGCTAACTTGGGGCCAGGGAACTTGTTTATGATGTAGAGCTAACTTAGGGCCAGGGAACTTGTTTATGATGTAGAGCTAACTTAGGCCAGGGAACTTGTTTATGATGTAGAGCTAACTTAGGGCCAGGGAACTTGTTTATGATGTAGAGCTAACTTGGGGCCAGGGAACTTGTTTATGATGTAGAGCTAACTTAGGGCCAGGGAACTTGTTTATGATGTAGTGCTAACTTAGGGCCAGGGAAGGGAGCTAACTTAGGGAACTTGTTTATGATGTAGAGCTAACTTAGGCCAGGGAACTTAATTATGATGTGGAGCTAACTTGGGGCCAGGGAACTTGTTTATGATGTAGAGCTAACTTGGGGTCAGATAACTAACTTAGGGCCAGGGAACTTGTTTATGATGTAGAGCTAACTTGGGGCCAGGGAACTTGTTTATGATGTAGAGCTAACTTAGGGCCAGGGAACTTGTTTATGATGTAGAGCTAACTTAGGGCCAGGGAACTTGTTTATGATGTAGGGAACTTGTTTATGATGTAGAGCTAACTTAGGGCCAGGAACTTGTTTATATGTAGAGCTAACTTAGGGCCAGGGAACTTGTTTATGATGTAGAGCTAACTTGGGGCCAGGGAACTTGTTTATGATGTAGAGCTAACTTAGGGCTAGGGAACTTGTTTATGATGTAGAGCTAAATTAGGGAACTTGTTTATGATGAGCTAACTTGGGGCCAGGGAACTTGTTTATGATGTAGAGCTAACTTAGGGCTAGGGAACTTGTTTATGATGTAGAGCTAACTTGGGGCCAGGAACTTTTTATGATGTAGAGCTAACTTAGGGCCAGAACTTGTTTATGATGTAGAGCTAACTTAGGGCCAGGGAACTTGTTTATGATGTAGAGCTAACTTAGGGCCAGGGAACTTGTTTATGATGTAGAGCTAACTTGGGGCCAGGGAACTTGTTTATGATGTAGAGCTAACTTAGGCCAGGGAACTTGTTTATGATGTAGAGCTAACTAGGGAACTTGTTTATGATGTAGAGCTAACTTAGGCCAGGGAACTTGTTCATGATGTAGAGCTAACTTAGGGCCAGGGAACTTGTTTATGATGTAGAGCCAACTTAGGGAACTTGTTTATGATGTAGAGCTAACTTAGGGCCAGGGAACTTGTTTATGATGTAGAGCTAACTTAGGGAACTTGTTTATGATGTGAGAGCTAACTTAGGGCCAGGGAACTTGTTTATGATGTGGAGCTAACTTAGGGAACTTGTTTATGATGTAGAGCTAACTTAGGGCCAGGAACTTGTTTATGATGTAGAGCTAACTTAGGCCAGGGAACTTGTTTATGATGTAGAGCTAACTTAGGGAACTTGTTTATGATGTAGAGCTAACGTGAGGGCCAGGAACTTGTTTATGATGTAGAGTAACTTAGGGCCAGGGGAACTTATTTATGATGAGCTAACTTAGGGCCAGGGAACTTAATTATGATGGGAGCTAACTTAGGGCCGGGAACACTAGAACTTTTATGATGTAACTTGGGGCCAGGGAACTTGTTTATGATGTAGAGCTATCTTAGGGCCAGGGAACTTGTTTATGATGGGAGCTAACTTTAGGCCATGGAACTTGTTTATGATGTAGAGCTAACTTAGGGACAGGGAACTTGTTTATGATGTAGAGCTAACTTAGGGAACTTGTTTATGATGTAGAGCTAACTTAGGGCCAGGGAACCTGTTTTTGATGTAGAGCTAACTTAGGGCCAGAACTTATTTGTGAGTTAGAGCTAACTTAGGCCAGGGAACTTATTTATGATGTGGTGCTAACTTAGAGCTAACTTAGGGCCAGGGAACTTGTTTATGATGTAGAGCTATCTTGGGGCCAGGGAACTTGTTTATGATGTAGAGCTAACTTAGGGCCAGGGAACTTATTTATGATGTAGAGCTAACTTAGGGCCAGGGAACTTGTTTATGATGTAGAGCTAACTTAGGGCCAGGGAACTTGTTTATGATGTAGAGCTAACTTAGGGAACTTGTTTATGATGTAGAGCTAACTTAGGGCCAGGGAACTTGTTTATGATATTATAGGTGCTCAACTTTGAGAATTTAAAGAAGGCGCCAAAACTGAATGAACTAAGGTTAACTAGTGTCCAGGCAAAAACACAAGTATGTTCACGGGGCTTGGTTATATGCCAATAAATTACTTTCCAGCAGCTATTTAAAAAAAAGTTTTAACATTTCAAGGCACACCTGTATTAAACTAACGTTAGCTAGCTATCGTAGCTATCTATATCATATAAATATATCATATAAATATACTGTAGGCTAATCACTACTATACTTGCGAGCCACTACCAGCAGCATATCTGCAACCTTGTCTTTGCAGAGGATAGATACAATTTAAAATGACTCGAAAGAAGGTTTATGACACAAGACAACATGCTGTTTAGTAAACAGCCATAGTAAAATATTCATTGTAATGTTGTTGATATTTCCCGCCTTAACAGCAGAGGTCGCACGGTTGTTACATTTAAGTCATTTAGTATTTAGCATTAAGTCTTTTGCAGAGTGACTTACATTAACAATAATAGTTAAGTGCCTTGCTCAAGGGCACATCGACAGATGTTTAACCTGTCGCCCATCGTCTGTTGATAATGCATTTACTTCAGGCACTGAAAAACAGGAAGTTAGTTCCACTTGTGAGAGTGCAGGAAGCACAACATGTATGCTTTAATTGAGTTTTAATAAAAAGTTAAGTTACAATCACAATTATTTCACAGCTAACCATTACATTCATGAAAATGAATACGAATCCTTGACGTAAAATGCCCATATGGATATGGTTGACTATTGTCCATGAATAGCCTCCAGAAAATATGTGTAAATAAGCATTTAAGATAATTCAGACCAGACCTTATGGCTACATTTTTTATATTATATATCAACGTGGAATGACGGCTAACCACAGCTCTCTTCTCCTGGGGGTAAACATGGAGCAAATATCGCAGCAAAGCTAAACTCTAGCCTGGGATCAGAGATTTGAAATGTACGTCTGAATAGTAGACAGCGCCAGGTCGTTGGTTGAGGAAGCAGCGAGGGGGCTCGGTTGGAGGCGGTGGAGGTGGCCACAGCGTGGAGGCAGAAGGACCAGTCTGGTCAGAGATGTCATACTGTAGTTTTTCTTCTCTCTGGGAGAAACAAACTCTTTTCCCGAAGAAAGGAACGCCATCTTCTGAGATGCGGGAGATAAACTGACTATGCTACATTCGTCACTCGTTGAGAGGAGCTCACAGCTGAAAATGCCTGGAAACACTGTGTTGCAATTTTTGGCCGAAATTACAAGAAGTTGAGCATCAGATAATGGGCCCACTATCAAATGGCGATTCTCTTAACTTCTCCTCTGGGAAATGTTGGTCGTGTATAATTGCCTGGCAGTGGGTGTAGATCGATTCGCAAAATCCTGAAGTATCCCTAAAAACAGACTCCAGACTGGTTGAAAGGGACTTTTGGGTTCCAGCTGTCATTTCAATGAAACAAACAGATCTCAGTCCAGGTAAAGCCCATAAGAACATAACTGATCACCTGCAGCAGCCAGAGGGTTTAACAGCCCTGAACCAGAGGGTTTAGCTGGTCTCTGATGGAAACAGCTCTGTACCAGTGGGTTTAACAGCTCTGTACCAGAGGGTTTAACTGGTCTCTGATGGAAACAGCTCTGTACCAGAGGGTTTAGCTGGTCTCTGATGGAAACAGCCCTGAACCAGAGGGTTTAGCTGGTCTCTGATGGAAACAGCCCTGAACCAGAGGGTTTAGCTGGTCTCTGATGGAAACAGCCCTGAACCAGAGGGTTTAGCTGGTCTCTGATGGAAACAGCCCTGAACCAGAGGGTTTAACTGGTCTCTGATGGAAACAGCCCTGAACCAGAGGGTTTAACTGGTCTCTGATGGAAACAGCCCTGAACCAGAGGGTTTAGCTGGTCTCTGATGGAAACAGCTCTGTACCAGTGGGTTAAGCTGGTCTCTGATGGAAACAGCCCTGAACCAGAGGGTTTAGCTGGTCTCTGATGGAAACAGCCCTGAACCAGAGGTTTAGCTGGTCTCTGATGGAAACAGCCCTGAACCAGAGGGTTTAGCTGGTCTCTGATGGAAACAGCCCTGAACCAGAGGGTTTAGCTGGTCTCTGATGGAAACAGCCCTGAACCAGAGGGTTTAGCTGGTCTCTGATGGAAACAGCCCTGAACCAGAGGGTTTAGCTGGTCTCTGATGGAAACAGCCCTGAACCAGAGGGTTTAGCTGGTCTCTGATGGAAACAGCTCTGTACCAGAGGGTTTAATAAACTCTAACCTCTGCTTTACCATGTGTTTGGTTGTCAGTCAGACCGCCACCATGTTTATATTTTTTATTTAACTAGGCAAGTCAGTTAAGAACAAATTCTTATTTACAAAGACAGTCTACACCAGCCAAATCCTGATGACGCTGGGCCAATTATGTGCTGCCTTATGGGACTCCCAATCACAGCCGGATGTTATACAGCCTGGATTCGAACCAAGAACTATAATGACAGCTCTTGCACTATGGTAATTCATAGAAGACGGAAGTCAACAGCCACCATTTTTACATAGTGAGGTGAATCCTAGAATACAGGAAGTCAACAGCCACCATATTTACACAGTGTTGTAAATCCTAGAATACAGGAAGTCAACATCCACCATATTTACACAGTGTTGTAAATCCTAGAATACAGGAAGTCAACAGCCACCATATTTAGACAGTGTTGTGAATAACAGAAAACAGGAAGTCAATAGCCACCAACAGCAGTAACAGAAGAGGTCTGGTTAGGGTTTACAACAGTAGTAACAGAAGAGGTCTGGTTAGGGTCTACAACAGTAGTAACAGAAGAGGTATGGTTAGGGTATCAACAGTAGTAACAGAAGAGGTCTGGTAAGGGTCTACAACAGTAACAGAAGAGGTCTGGTTAGGGTCTACAAAAGTAGTGACAGAAGAGGTCTGGTTAGGGTCTACAACAGTAACAGAAGAGGTCTGGTTAGGGTCTACAACAGTAGTAAGAGAAGAGGTCTGGTTAGGGTTTACAACAGTAGTGACATAAGATGTCTGGTTAGGGTCTACAACAGTAACAGAAGAAGTCTGGTTAGGGTCTACAACAGTAGTAAAAGAAGAGGTCTGGTTAGGGTCTACAACAGTAGTAACAGAAGAGGTCCGGTTAGGGTCTACAACAGTAGTAACAGAAGAGGTCTGGTTAGGGGCTACAACAGTAACAGAAGAGGTCTGGTTAGGGTCTACAACAGTGGTAACAGAAGAGGTCTGGTTAGGGTCTACAACAGTAACAGAATAGGTCTGGTTAGGGTCTACAACAGTAGTAACAGAAGAGGTCTGGTTAGGGTCTACAACAGTAGTAACAGAAGAGGTCTGGTAAGGGTCTACAACAGTAACAGAAGAGGTCTGGTTAGGGTCTACAAAAGTAGTAACAGAAGAGGTCTGGTTAGGGTCTACAACAGTAACAGAAGAGGTCTGGTTAGGGTCTACAACAGTAGTAAGAGAAGAGGTCTGGTTAGGGTTTACAACAGTAGTGACATAAGATGTCTGGTTAGGGTCTACAAGAGTAACAGAAGAGGTCTGGTTAGGGTCTACAACAGTAGTAAAGAAGAGGTCTGGTTAGGGTCTACAACAGTAACAGAAGAGGTCTGGTTAGGGTCTACAACAGTAGTAAAAGAAGAGGTCTGGTTAGGGTCTACAACAGTAACAGAAGAGGTCTGGTTAGGGTTTACAACAGTAGTAACAGAAGAGGTCTGGTTAGGGTCTACAACAGTAGTAACAGAAGAGGTCTGGTTAGGGTCTACAACAGTAACAGAAGAGGTCTGGTTAGGGTCTACAACAGTAGTAACAGAAGAGGTCTGGTTAGGGTCTACAACAGTAGTAACAGAAGAGGTCTGGTTAGGGTCTACAACAGTAGTAACAGAAGAGGTCTGGTTAGGGTCTACAACAGTAGAAACAGAGGAGGTCTGGTTAGGGTCTACAACAGTAGTAACAGAAGAGGTCTGGTTAGGGTTTACAACAGTAGTAACAGAAGAGGTCTGGTTAGGGTCTACAACAGTAACAGAATAGGTCTGGTTAGGGTTTACAACAGTAGTAACGTAAGAGGTCTGGTTAGGGTCTACAACAGTAACAGAAGAGGTCTGGTTAGGGTCTACAACAGTAGTAACAGAAGAGGTCTGGTTAGGGTCTACAACAGTAACAGAAGAGAGCTGGTTAGGGTCTACAACAGTAGTAGCAGAAAGAGGTCTGGTTAGGGTCTACAACAGTAACAGAAGAGGTCTGGTTAGGGTCTACAACAGTAGTAACAGAAGAGGTCTGGTTAGGGTCTACAACAGTAACAGAAGAGGGCTGGTTAGGGTCTACAACAGTAGTAGCAGAAGAGGTCTGGTTATGTTCTACAACAGTAGTAACAGAAGAGATCCGGTTAGGGTCTACAACAGTAGTAACAGAAGAGGTCCGGTTAGGGTCTACAACAGTAGTAACAGAAGAGGTCTGGTTAGGGTCTACAACAGTAGTAACAGAAGAGGTCTGGTTAGGGTCTACAACAGTAACAGAAGAAGTCTGGTTAGGGTCTACAACAGTAACAGAAGAGGTCTGGTTAGGGTCTACAACAGTAGTAACAGAAGAGGTCTGGTTAGGGTCTACAACAGTAGTAACAGAAGAGGTCTGGTTAGGGTTTACAACAGTAACAGAAGAGGGCTGGTTAGGGTCTACAACAGTAGTAGCAGAAGAGGTCTGGTTATGTTCTACAACAGTAGTAACAGAAGAGATCCGGTTATGTTCTACAACAGTAGTAACAGAAGAGGTCTGGTTAGGGTCTACAACAGTAGTAACAGAAGAGGTCTGGTTAGGGTCTACAACAGTAACAAAAGAGGTCTGGTTAGGGTCTACAACATTAGTAACAGAAGAGGTCTGGTTAGGGTCTACAACAGTAACAGAAGAGGTCTGGTTAGGGTCTACAACAGTAACAGAAGAGGTCTGGTTAGGGTCTACAACAGTAGTAACAGAAGAGGTCTGGTTAGGGTTTACAACAGTAGTAATAGAATAGGTCTGGTTAGGGTCTACAACAGTAGTAACAGAAGAGGTCTGGTTAGGGTCTACAACAGTAGTAACAGAAGAGGTCTGGTTAGGGTCTACAACAGTAACAGAATAGGTCTGGTTAGGGTTTACAACAGTAGTAAGTAAGAGGTCTGGTTAGGGTCTACAACAGTAACAGAAGAGGTCTGGTTAGGGTCTACAACAGTAGTAACAGAAGAGGTCTGGTTAGGGTCTACAACAGTAACAGAAGAGGGCTGGTTGGGGTCTACAACAGTAGTAGCAGAAGAGGTCTGGTTATGTTCTACAACAGTAGTAACAGAAGAGGTCCGGTTAGGGTCTACAACAGTAGTAACAGAAGAGGTCCGGTTAGGGTCTACAACAGTAGTAACAGAAGAGGTCTGGTTAGGGTCTACAACAGTAGTAACAGAAGAGGTCTGGTTAGGGTCTACAACAGTAGTAAGAGAGAGGTCTGGTTAGGGTCTACAACAGTAAGTAACAGATATGTCTGGTTGGGGTCTACAACAGTAACAGAAGAGGTCTGGTTAGAGTTTACAACAGTAGTAACAGAAGAGGTCCGGTTAGGGTCTACAACAGTAGTAACAGAAGAGGTCGGTTAGGGTCTACAACAGTAGTAACAGAAGAGGTCTGGTTAGGGTCTACAACAGTAGTAACATAAAGAGGTCTGGTTAGGGTCTACAACAGTAACAGAGAAAAGGTATAGTAGAGGTCTACAACAGTAGTAAGAGAAGAGGTCTGGTTAGGGTCTACAACAGTAGTAACAGAATATGTCTGGTTGGGGTCTACAACAGTAACAGAAGAGGTCTGGTTAGGATTTACAACAGTAGTAACAGAAGAGGTCTTGATAGGGTCTACAACAGTAACAGAAGAAGTCTGGTTAGGGTTTACAACAGTAATAACTGGTTAGGGTCTACAACAGTAGTAACAGAAGAGGTCAGAAGAGGTTGTTAGGGTCTACAACAGTAGTACAACGGTTAGGGTAACAGTAAAGAAGAGGTCTGGTTAGGGTCTACAACAGTAGTAACAGAAGAGGTCAGTAAGTAACAGAAGAGGTCTGGTTAGGGTCTACAACAGGTCAGAAGAGGTCCGGTTAGGGTCTACAACAGTAGTAACAGAAGAGGTCTGGTTAGGGTCTACAACAGTAGTCTACAACAGTAACAGAGGTCTGGTTAGGGTCTACAACAGTAGTAACAGAAGAGGTCCGGTTAGGGTCTACAACAGTAGAAACAGAAGAGGTCTGGTTAGGGTCTACAACAGTAGTAACAGAAGAGGTCCGGTAAGGGTCTACAACAGTAACAGAAGAGGTCTGGTTAGGGTCTACAACAGTAGCAGAGATCAGATTAGAGGTCTACAACGTAGTAACAGAAGAGGTCTGGTAGGTCTACAACAGTAGTAACAGAAGAGGTCTGGTTAGGGTCTACAACAGTAGTAACAGAAGAGGTCTGGTTAGGGTCTGCAATT